>NW_026089623.1:14673123-14757799 GCF_024586455.1 Bactrocera neohumeralis | reverse complement strand
AAGGAACACAGAGCTTATGACAACATAGAGCACCCCGGTTTACAGAGATTAAACATAGTAAAAGAGTTGGAAGAACTAACCTTGGAAAACATTGACCAAATTGATATTAAAAACATTAAAAGAATATCAAACATAAACCAAAAGATAGAAACAAACCACAGTAGCATGAAGATAATTTTATGCGTTGTCACAATAATTCTATTCATCATACTTATTGCAAAATTTTGTAAACGTACAACGATTAACCTTATAATGAGGAGGCAAACTCAACAAAGTAATGACCTAGTCATTGTAGAAATATTGAGGCAGGTCAATGCAAATGATACAAATAACAGCGAATAATCGCGGACGATTATACTTAAGAGAGGGAGGAGTTAACACATGACTCCCACGCCACTCTAAACATCACATCACTACGCTAAGGAACATGCGACATCAGCAGTTTTGCCCATCAACCTTAATGTCGATATGCTCCCACGCCAGTTGGCAGCGCTTGCAATCAGATGCTAGCTGCCAACAGACTAAACAAACAAAGTTCTTTATTGCTGACCACAACGTATGAACAGCTGCGGTTCCAGTTTCCGTAATTCACAGAATTAAGCACATAGATGTTAGTTCAATTTTAGGCTAAGCCATAAAATTATATTCTTAATAAAGTCAGTTAGTCTTTAGCAGCCAAACCAACAAGTTTCTTTTTATTACAAACGTATACTTTGAATAAGCAAACATAAAAACACAACTGTACAAAGGGACTAACCCAACTTATATAATGGGGTTAAGTCTATTTCTGGACTTAAAAGGTTTTCACTTAGGATTATGTTATTAATTTCTATTTTGCATTGCGTCACCATTATCATTTTGTTTCCCTCTATTTCTGTTTGTTTGAATTTTGACAGTTTTGTTTGAGACTGGTTTTGGTCAAATTCCAAGTAATGATTACATTAGGCTCTATGTATTTCATTATATCTCTTGTGTTTACTAGCTTGAAGTTACAAATTGGATTTAAACGTTTGATAATATTGGTGACTCATTCATTGTTTATTTCTTTGTTTTCATTATTATAGACTTTATTCATTCTTTCAAAATAGGATTGTGTGTCTGTATATTCTAGCTGATAGCCGTTGGGGTCGGGTAGGGAATTATTTTAAGTGTGTTTGTTAGTAAATAGTTAGTAGGTATGTGCGATATAATTAATAATTGATTACCATTGTAATTTATCCAAGTGGATGTTTTAATGCTTAAAATGTTTTGGCTGTCAACGTTTTCGAGTTTGTCGTAATTCAATAGTTTGGGGTTAACACTGGTCGAGACCAACGCTCTGATACACTTAGTCGAGACCAATGGTGCTTGGCTAGGCCAAGTGGTGTTTACATACATTTGTATGGAAATACGTGTTGTATTTACGCTCATATATATACAATATAGACACATTTTTGAAATTTCTTACCTCTCGATTTGGTTGAAATTAAATTGACTGCCTTGCTCACGTTTGGCGTGGCAATAGCGTTCACAAAAAATGTAACATTTTGAGAAAAATTAAATTTTTTCTTAACCTTTTAACCGCTCTAGTGGCTAAAGTATTTGTCAAATAAATTGCACCGGTTAGGTAATTTAAAGAGCTTTCAGGAAATGTATAATTTGGCCCCAAGTCCCCTCCGGGGGCGTGGCAATAGGCGAAAATGGGTTTTCACCATGTCCCCTCTTTTGTTTCACCACAGTTGGGCTTTCAGGAAAGCCCTCAACCTCCCCTCTATCTCTACCAGGGGCGTGGCAATAGCGTTCACAAGAAATGTAACATTTTGAGAAAAATTACATTTTTCTTAACCTTTAAAACGCTCTAGCGGCTAAAGTATTTGACCTAGATAAACATACAAACCAATTTGGACATGTAACGAACATGAAAACAGACAAGTCAATCGTGCGAAGTGATACAAACATACCAAAGTTCATATATTTTCATACAAAATATATGGGGTCTAGCCAAGCACCATTGGTGCACTAAGGTGTAATATTATAATGTAATTTTTTCGTCGTTTTCGATACGATATCCTTGAATTTTTTTTCTAATTTCTATAGACAATAAAGGTCTAGGAAGCTACCTGGAAGCAAAAGTCGTTTGCTACACTCTAAATATATTTAAATAAGATTTAAGGACAAAATATGCCTAGCCAAGGGTCTCGATGAGAGTTAAACAGTCCTAGTCTCGAGAGTTGCATTCCCATTTCTTTGTCTTCTATGTATTCTAAAAATTGCATTTGTTCGTATAAAAGGGCGTTAATTTGGTTCTGAATGTTTATAGTGTTTTCCATGTTTTGCATTCCATTGTTTATTAGTTGTATGGCGTCGTTTAATTCATGTACCCTCACCGAGTCGTGCGTCCTTGCCTCCAATTTTTTTTGTATCTCTGAGCGATCGTTATCGTCAAGTGTTCCAAAAGGTATCTCAAGGATGAGCCCAGAATGTTAAAAAGTCCACGTTTCTCCCTGCTCTTGTGGTGTAAGGTTATCCCATTCAACTCTCTTCTTAGTTTATTATTTGATTTGTGGTGCTCGGTAACCGCCACGCAGCTTCAAAGTAATCCGTTACCTGGTTTATTTTGGTCAAGTTGATGATTAAACAATGGTGTTCAAAGGATGATTTTTTTATAGTAGGAGAAAGCATCGAAAGCCGGCGTGTGGGACTTTAATCCGCTAAACCAAACCTACTCCCAACTCAAGACTCTCCCACGGAACCACTAGATAAGGTATTACTTCATGGGAGTGACAATACATTTTTCGTCTCCTCTATAGCACAGACAGCCTATTCTGCTGTATCTGTCTTAATATTGTCATGAAGGAAGTTGCCGCTTCGCGAACAGCTTTCCATTTCTCAGAAGACTGTCACATAAGTGCAGTCAAACTTTCCACCATTAAACTACCACCTAGTGCTGTTTCTAATTTTTCCCTTATGTTTAGAAACCGAGGACAATGGAAGAACACGTGTTCAGAGTCTTCTATTGACTCCGTACACCGTCCACCGTCTTTTAGTTGAGGTTTGCCACCGTTGCTGTCAAAGGATGATGGTATCTGGATTGGTTTGTGCGAAAAAAGGAGATATCGGTAGCCGGTGGTAATGTCATTTATGGGATTTGTTGTATGTGGCCTGTCCAGTCAAAAGAGCAGCAATGCTACTGTGCACCAAGTACCTGTGGAGTTGGAATCTGATTAATTTTCTTACGTTTTTTAAATTGTGTTTTGTAATAGTGGGTAACTCTGTTTTTGTTAGTGATCTTGCCTTTCTGTAGGGGGCCCTTTCTGATGTCAACTTCATATTCTTGTCTGTCAATGTGAATTTTGTTTATCTTATTTTCTTTGTTTTCTTGAGTGTCAAGTATTGGGTGTCCAGCGTAAAGAAATATGTGTACCGGGGTTCAGCCAGTGGTATCATGTTTGAATTTGTGACTGTATATGTAAAGAATTGTTTCCATCTTGCTCAACTTGGCTTCGTCATTGTCAGATGTATTAATTATGCGGATCCTTTCATTACTTGTTTTATGTAGTCTTTCTATGTCTGCTATCCCTGTCTTTGTGTTGAGCTGTAAATCAACCTCCTCACTCTCAAGTTATGCTTAAGTGGCAGGCTGCAGAATGCGCCGTCTCTGTCTGCCCAATAGTCAAGGCTTGCCCAGTTGATTAAATATGCGCATAAGTGCATTTTTTACATACCATCCAGTCCTTCTTCCTTATCTGCTCCAACGTAGCGAACTTCGAATAAATGTCCATGCAGCTCAAATAATGTTTGCCTTCGGATGAATAAATATCTGTCATGAATTTATCGCGGCAATGTTCTGGTTTAGGTGTAGTTTTCATTGGCATGTTCGTGTTACAGTGTTCTTCTTTGCCAAATTGCAAATATTGCATTCATTTATAATGTTTTTGATAAGTAATTGGTTGTTAGGGAAATAGTAAGTTTCACCGAAAAGTTTAGTGGTTTTCTGAATTCCGGGGTGTAGAAGTTTTTCATGAGTAGTCAGGACCAGCTCCTTGAATTCTGCGTAAGTAGGTACGTTTTTCAACAAAATCAGACTGTGAAGAATTTTTGTATAATTCTTGTTTATGATCTCCCTGTGTGCGGTTTGAATGATTTCGAAATCTGCGTCGCTTTCAATATACAAGGCGCTATTCATGCCACAAAAATAGTTGATCAAATACTCGTTAGCTTTTTCTTCGGTCATAGTGTCATAAACGATTTTAGTTATGTGTTTTTTGAAATATTTTGTAGTTTTAATGTTTGGTGAGCCCTTAAAAAATATTACTTGTCTATTGAATACGTTAATTGGTTTTTCTGTTATAAAAATCAAGTCACCGTTGTCTTCTTCTACACTGGGCTGGGTCTCTTCACTAAAATAAATAGGATCCTCTGAAATTAGACATTTTAATTTTTTAAATGCAGAGACATATTCCGGGTTGGAAATGTCGAGCTTTGTGTCTTTTTTCAAACACCTAGTCATGGGTTTGGCTATGTCTGCAAAATTCGGAATGAATTTGCGGTAATACCCTGTAAGTCCCAGGAAAGCTTTTATTTCCTTTGGTTTAGTGGGGATTGGGAATTTTTATATGGCTTTAATTTTCTCCGGGTTAGGTTTTGTGCCGTTTGGTTTCAGAATGTGTCTCAAAAATTTTGTTTCTTGTTTTAAAAACTCACATTTGTCGAGTTGTAGCTTCACGTTATCTTCGGCTAGTGTTTCAAAAACGAACTCGAGTGACCTTAAGTGTTCGTCGAGGGATGCTTAAAACACTATTATGTCGTCTAGGTATACGGGACAGTGTTTATTTAAAAGTGGGCGTAAAATGTCACTCATGCAACGTTAAAAGGTGGATGATGCATTCCGAATGGCATACGCAAATACTCGTAATGACCGTGTTTGTTGGAAAAGGCTGTTTTTGAAATAGATTCCGGGTCCATCTGAATTTGGTGGAAACCCATGGCCAAATCAATAGTGGTGAAATAATTGCATCTTCCGAACTTTCCCAAGATTTCGTCCATGTTTGGGATTGGATGTCTGTCAATAACTGTTATTTCATTTAATTTTCGGTAGTCTAGTACAATTCTATATTTTTGTTTGCCTGATGCGTCTTGTTTCTTTGGGACTACCCAGATGGGGCTACTATAGGGCGAGTTACTTGTGCGTATTATTCCCTGATTCAATATGTCCTTTACCTGACTCTCAACCTCTTTCTCGGAGGCTTGATGATAACTGTATGATTTAGAATAAATGGGTAAATTGTATTTGGTCTTGATAGTATGTTTGGTTTGATTGATAAATGTCAACTTGTCGCCTTCATGATATTGTATATGATGGTACCTCTGCAAAAGAGAGCACAGTTTTTGTTTTTCCTCGAAATTAAGATGTTCCAGTCTGAATGGGCTCGGTTTTGTGAATTGTGCATCATGCCCTAAGAAATTTGGAATTGTCCTGCTGGTTTAGTATATTATCAGGTGTGTGTTGGAAGTGGTTTTGTTCCGGTATTGTGTTGTGGTTTATCAATGGATATTTGTTATTGTAAAGAGTCACATCTTTTTTATGATAATTTGTCACGGCCTCTGCCCGTGCTATCAACTCTCTTCCCAGCAAAAGATCGTAATTCTCAGAAAAAGGGTGCAGTAAAAATTCCTCTGGGGTTGGGAACAAAAATTTTGATGGTATGGTTATGCTTTTATTTAAGATAAGTGTTCCGTTGCTGGTGTGAATCAGACATGTTGTATTATGAACTGGTAGATTGAATATGTTCTGGGATATCATGTTGATCGTGGAACCGGTATCAATAAGGCACTTTATGGTTGTGTCTTTGTATTGTATTATTATATATTATTATTCCCCAAGTAGGGTATGATATTGGTGAATGATAAATTGGTTGGAAAGGTGTTGGATATTTTTGGGTGTTATAGTTGAACTGATTGGTGTTATGGTTTATCGGCTTATCAGAAGAGTTTTGTTTCTGAAAATTTGTATTTGAATAATTAGGCTGTTCATAAATGCCTTTTTCCTGTAAGAGATTTATAAGTGTTCGCAAATCTGGTATGTTATGACTGCTGATTTTTAAATAAATGTGCGGGGGCAACTTATATATTAGAGATTCTATGCTTGATTTGATTAATCTAAGGTATGTTTTTTCTTCAAAGTTTTGTTCTAAGCTTACAGGTTAGAAATTGCCTGCGGTTCTCTGCCTCCTCCAAAAATGCTCGTACATTGCCTTTGTATGGGGTCCTGCGAAATTCCTCCAGAAGGATGTGGTTTGGGGTCTGGGTTGAGTCGTCTGAGGACTGCCCAAGTTCTCATGTCATTAACTCCAATGCAGCGCATAACATCTCCACTGATACCACGCTCGATATGTCGATTGTAGTCGATTCGGCTAATAAAGGTGTACAACGTGTTTGGATCTCCTTCGAACTTCTCAACATTAGCAATCTGGTATGCGACCTGGCTCATCTTGCTGTCTGAGAGAGCATTTTGTTTTATTTGTTGTTGTTATATGTTGTTTCTTAATTTATTTTACTTTTATTTGCTTCATTCTTAATTTGTTTTACTTAGTTGAAATTTTTAAATGTTGATTTCTTAATTTTATTTATTTTGAAATTCTTAATTCTTGATTTCTTAATTTTATTTATTTTATGTTTTAATTGGTTGCACTGCAGCACTTTCGCGGTTTTATTGAGGTAACCTTTTGAAATTACGTCCTCTCCCGAATTCTATAGCGTCTTCCTGATTTTAATTCAGGTTTTATCTATGCCGTAATAGACTTTGCGTTATACGGTGTCGCACTATTGTCGAAGATTCTGTTAGAACTTAGCACGATATTAACCATCGCGTGGGCGTCTATAAGCGTGTTTATTTTGTTTCTGATAACATTGAAGTTATCACGATCGACTGCGCCACTTACGTTTTTATGGCCCTATGCCACAAAAATAAATAAAAAACTCAAAATTGTTTAAAATTTAAGAGCGTCTTTATTTCTTAGATGGTGACTTAAGACTAAATTTACATTTTATCATCCGCAGTAAAGAAGCTAAATTCTTTCTATTGAAATATAACCAAAACTGCAAACAAAGCATTTTTGTCAAAATTTTATTTTTAGTTACTACTAGTGCCGTCCGGTACGGCTCGAAGGACCATAGAAAAAATGTTATAAAACTCGCGGCACTCACCCGATGCTTGGCGACGACTATGATGAAAAACGAATTGAAAGCGGGATACAAGCTTATAGCTGACTGATTGTACGTATATGCGCACGGATCGTATAAGAAAGAGGCTCGGCGCCGTCCGTCATTCCCTTTTGTCAATTATGTTCGGTGTCCTCGTATGTGTGGTGTGGAAGGTATTTGTATATGCTGATACGCTGAATGTGATGTTTGTAGTGTGGGATGAAGAGGTGTTGTATATGATGCAGGTGTGTTGAGTATGATGCGTGGATGATGTACATATATGGTGTAGCTGTGTTATATTGTGAGGGGGGTCAGAAGCTCATTTACCCAGTCATAAATAGGAAAAATGACACAATAACCCTCAAGGTATTACCACTAAAACAAAATATCTCTAAACAAGCAAATAATATTCAAGAAACCTCCCATGAAATGAAGTTAAGGAAATTATAAATAAATATTCGGAATTTTTCGGACCAGTCTCCGACAGTGGCACAATCGGCACAACTGTACTAGCAGAAATTAGAACAACAAGTGGAGAACCAATGTATACAAAATCATATCCTTACCCAACCAACTTACGGGACGAAGAAGTAAAACAAATAACAAAACTTCTAAACAATGGTGTAATAAGGCCTTCAAAGAGTCCGTACAACTACCCACTGTGGATTGTTCCAAATAAAAACTAGATTCATCAGGAGAAAATAAGTACAGAGTAGTTGCAGATTTTAAACGAACAAATGCAATAACAATTCCTGATTCCTATACAATACCTGATATAAACAACACACTCGCCAGCTTATTCGAATGTAAGTATTTTACTACACTCGACCTTACATCCGGAGTCCACCAAATCAGGATGAAGTAAAAGGACATAGAAAAGACAGCCTTTTCTACATCCAATGGTACATATGAATTTACTAGGTTGTCATTCGGTTTTAAAAATGCCTTATATGAACGCTTATATGAAAATCCTGCTACGTTTATATCGACGACATTATTATAATGGGGAAAACTAAAAAAGGACATTTAAGTGGTGTTCACGCAATTGAATAAAGCGAATTTAAAAGTCAACCTGGAAAGATCTAAATTATTTAGAACAGAAGGGAATTTTTTAGGTCATATCGTTACGGGTGCAGGTATTTTGCAAGAGCCTGAAAAAATATCCGCTATTAAAAAATTTCTGCGCCTGCTAACCTTAATTGATTAAACGGTTTCCTGGGTTAGCATCATATAATGGGAGATTTATAAAAGACTTTGCAAAAATTGTCAAGCCAATTACCAATTTAACTAGAAAAAGCATGTCAATCCAAACGGGTACAGATTTCACTAACAGAGGAAGGATTGAAATCATTTAATGATATAAAATATTTGGTTACGTCTCTGAAATTCTGGTATTCCCAGACTTCAATAAACTCTTTATTTTGACCAATGCCGCAATTGGAGCAGTCATTTCACAAGGGATAATCGGTCAAGACAGACCCATAACTTACATATCTAGAAGAGAAATATATTGTGAAGGGAAATACTCCACAATAGAGAAATATGTAAATGCTCGCTATAGTATGGTACCTCGACAAATTAAGGACCTATTTGCATGGAGCTAAAGAAATAAAAATCCTTGCTGATCACCAGCCACTGACGTTTGCATTAAGCAACAGTGCTAAATTATAAAGATGAAAAGCAAAAGTGGAAGAATATAATTATAAACTCACTATGAACCAGGAAAAAAAAACGTAGTCGCCGATGCGTTATCACGGCTGCCAATAGAATTTAACATCCACAGATGATAATTTACAACATAGCGCCGAAGAGAATAAGTCAAAGAAGAGGATAAGTCAAAGCTCATTCCTCACTGTGACAATCTAAACGTATTCAAAAATCAAATTATATTAATTATTAAGAAGGAAAGAAAGAAATTATACATGAAGAACCTTAGCCAAGGTTCCACAGACACCGCATTAACTGCGAAGTTTACGATAAGGAAAACCTAAGTAAAATCTTGAAAAGCATTCTAAACCCAAAAATAATCAATGGAATTAAAATCCAAGAGAAATAAATTTTTTTATTACAACAAGTATATCAAGAAATCAATTTCACAATACCGATATCGCAAACAATCGAATTAGGCATTTTCGCAGGCGTTATGTTGAAAAGGTATTACACCAAATCGGTGTAGTTCTCGTGTGATATCGACCGTAGTTGCGTTGTGATACAGCGACAGCACAGCTGCGCTGCCTCGAACAGCGTCACTACCGCTGCCTGCACGCTTGTGCACCGTTGCGCTGCCTCGAACAGCGTCAGTACCGCTGCTTGCACACCGTAGTGCACCGTTACCAGAAAATAACGCGACTAACAGGCGACTCGCATGTAAGTACAGTGCTAGGAGAGTTGCTAGCCAGAGGTCAACGAAGACAGTTGCGAACCGGAGTTCATCGTATACAGACGCTCTAATTATATTTCTCCTTCAGCGCGAAACCGAAGGACCATCACCGCCGTATACATCACCGTGCGTCAACGCCTGGCACGCTAGTTTCACCCGATTTCATCACCGCCGTATTCATCACCGTGCGTCAACGCCTGGCACGCTAGTTTCACCCGTTTTCATCACCGCCGTATACATCACCGTGCCAGCTTTAACAAGCGTCAACGCCTGGCACCCTAGTTTCACCCGTTTTCATCACCGCCGTATGCATCACGGTGCCTGCTTTAACAAGCGTCAACGCCTGGCACGCTAGTTTCACCCGTTTTCATCACCGCCTGGCACGTTAGTTTCACCCGTTTTTATCACCGCCGTATACATCACGCTGGTCTGACTGTCTACAGAAGGGGGTGTGGATACATCGTTACGAGAGTAAAAACTTCTTTTGCTAAGCGTTCGTGGGTCCCAAAGCTGACCCTGGAGCGGCTGAGCATACCTCAGCTATGGACGAAACCCCATTACAAAGGTTTTGCCATTATCGCCAATGATTTTCGAAGGGTAGCCACGTCGAGCGACGAAGCGAGCAAATGCCGCGAAAAAAGCCTCCGTCGTCAGATTACTACATAGCTCAAGATGTACTGCCGTTGTCGTGAAACGTACAAAGACAGCCAAATAGCCTTTCAAGAGAGTGGGAGACCTTAACATGGACGCCTTTACCTGGAAAGGCCCAGCAAAATCAACACCTGTTGTGGTGAAATGCAGAGCGAAATTACAGCGTTCTGGTGGAAGTGCTGCCATAATGTGCGTTCGCATCTTCTATTTGTGCATAGTGCAAGTCTTGCACGTGAAGATGCACTTCTTGATTTGTGGCTTAAGACGGGGGATATAATACTCCTGACGTCCCATATGTTGCATGAGGCGATGTTCGGCGTGTAGCATTAAGATGTGGATGTAATGGAGGAATAATGTGGCAAATGGTGACCTCTCTGCAATTATTATGGGGTTGCGTTCATTGTATGTTAGGCTCGAATTAGCGAGCCGAACATTGTCACGGGGCAAACCTTTCGTGTCCAGAAATGGGTTAAGAACTAAGAGTGAGCTCTTCTTATCAATCGGCTTCGATTCTCTTAGTAGTGATATATCGCGGCTGAAGTAGCGCGCTTGTGTATATGCAATTAGTGCGACCTTTGCCTTTTGTAACTCTAAGTGCGTCACTGTGTTGCATGGGAAATTATGTGATCCTTTTACTTTGCTTTTGAGTTGCTCGATAAATTTGAACATTTAAGCAACTACTCTGAGAGCTTTTGGAAACGATGAAAATCGTTCAAGGATGTCAGCATCATCCATTGTTGTGTGATAAGTGGCGATTTTTCGACTTTCTGGAGCAATTACGTTGGGCATTGGCGATTGTGGCCAAGAATCGGGAGATTCTGTTAACCAGCGGGGGGCATTCCACCAGAGGGTGGTGGTGGCGAGATGAAGGGGTTTGCACCCTCTTGTCCCAAGATCGGCAGGATTGTCAGCACTGGCTACGTGGCGCCAAGTGGCTGATCCTAATAGATCAAGTATTTGAGACGTTCGGTTAGAAATACAACCAGGCTAGAACTATTTCGGAATCGGACCAGAGGTATAATTTATATTTTGCCATGTTTAAGTGGGTCTGCACCATGGAGATGAGCTTTGCTAGTAGCAGAGCGCCACAGAGTTCAAGTCGTGGTAGACTTATGGTTTTTACAGGCGCAACTTTTGCTTTTGCCACTAGTAGGTGGCTTGTAGTTGCAATATCGTTTTGGGTGCGCACATATATAGTGGCACAATATGCCTTTTCAGAGGCGTCGCAGAAACCGTGTAGTTCCACTTTGTATTCGGGGGAATAGTTTACCCACCGTGGATTTGTATCTGCGAAATGTCTTTTAGGTTATTAGCAAACTGGGACCATCTTTCTAAGCGAAGAGGTTTCACTTGTTCGTCCCAGTCAGTTCCGTCTAGCCATAATTCTTGGATCAGGATTTTGGCTTGTATCATAATTAGCGAAAGCCATCCTGCGGGGTCAAAAAGTTTTGCCACAGAGGAGAGAATTTGGCGTTTTGTAATAGCGGATAATGCGGATATGGACTCAGTAGTGTATGAAAACTGGCCCGATATCGCATTCCATTGGATGCCTAGTGTTTTTGTTGTACTTTCCTTTTCAAATATAAGGAAATTATTATCCAACAAATGGTCTTTAGGAATATTCTTTTAAAAAATTGGGTGATTGGCTGTAATCTTTTTTAAAGGAAACCCTGCGTTATTGAGGGCACTTATTACCTGTGATAAGGTCTCGTATGCTTGTGGAAGACTGTGGCTTCCAGACAAGATATCGTCTATATACGTTTGCGTTTTTAAGACTTGTGTTGCCAGTGGAAATTCTGGCTTTGTGTCTTCTGCCAGTTCGTGTAGTGTACGAATGGCTAGATATGGGGCACAGTTTACGCCAAAGGTAACTGTTTTCAATTTAAAGTCGCGTAGTGGACTATTGGCAGATTTTCGGAAAAGAATCCGCTGAAAATCTTGATCATCTTTATGAACCAGTATTTGTCGATACATCTTTTCGACATCCCCATTGAATACGTATTTGTATATACGCCAGTTCAATATGAGGAGCATTAAATCTGGTTGGAGTGTGGGTCCCGTAAATAGAATATCATTTAGGGAATTACCCGAGCTCGTGGTTCTGGAGGCATTGAAGACAACTCTGACTTTTGTTGTTTTTTTGTCAGGCTTTACTACTGCATGATGTGGCATGTAGAAAGAGTAATATTTGCCTCTTATGATTTTTTCACATGGGCTTACTAAGGCGAATGTATCTGGAAATTTTTGTTTTACTGGTAGTCGTACAACATACCGACCATTATCTGATCGAGTAGTTGTGGCTTTGTAAAAATTTTCACAATACTGATCTTCAGGTGTTGTAATTGGAATGGGGGGGGAGTTCTTCTACCTTCCAAAATTTTCTCAATTGTGAATTGAGGTACTCGTTTGTGATTTCCTCAACTTGAGTTGTCATGGCTGTGACTGGTTCCGCAACTAGTCCACTTAGGACCCATCCGAAAATGGTATTTTGCGCCAGTAGTGTTTTCGAAATTTTTTCAACACCTTCTAATATGATTTGCGGTATAAGGTCGCTGCCTATTAGGATGTCTATCTGAGCTGGCGTGTTGCAGTTGGGATCTGCCAGAGTCAGGTGTGAAATTTTATCCCAATGCTTGTTATTTATTTGATAGCTTGGTAGCATGTTTGTTAGTTGCGGTAAGACAATAGCATTTGCTTGAATGCGCTTATCCGCTTTGGGGGAGATTAGGCTTGAGTTTTGTACTACTCGTCCGCCCATTCCCGTAATTTCATAGTTGGCATATTTTGTTGGCAGTTTTAGCCTATTTTGTGCCCTAGACGCTATGAATGATCGTTGCGATCCTTGGTCTATTAGGGCTCTTAGTTTGAACAGTTCTCCTCGATGTTCGATGGAGACAACTGCTGTGGGTAGTAGTACTCTACTATGATTTTCGCTGTGTAGCGTTTGAGTTTTTAATGCCTTTGAACAACATGGTGTCTCTTAGCAATTTTCTTGAATTTTTGTTTCGGGAGCTGCTGTTGCAACTAAGCCCGTGGCTTTTTTTGAAAAAGCGCTGCTATGAGATGTGTTGGGAAAGTTATTGAGATGTAACATAGAATGATGCCTTTTGTGGCAATATGCGCAATTAAATTTGCTTTCGCAAGTATTAAGAATGTGTGAGTGGGACAAGCAGTTTGTACAGAGTCTTTTTGACCTGACAAAGTTGTTCCTTTCATTGACATTCAATTTTTTAAATTTCTTGCAAGCTTTTAACTTATGCCCTCCAGAACATAGTTCGCATGACGTGAATTTATTTTGTTCAGATGTGAACGATTGTGCTTTGAAAACGCTTCTGTTTAAATGATTGTTGCTTCCGGCTTGGGGTTTATTGAAGCTTCGATTTAAGTCTTGTTGAACGTTTTTAGTTCTGACTACTTTTTTGTCTACCCTTTCCGCAATTTCGTATTGGGTAGTTAAGGATGGAGTCATGTGTAGAAGTTCACGCAAGTGAGGAAAGTTCTCTGATCGCCATTCACTTGGGAGTGGCCAGAAACGATTCTTTTACACATGGCTCAAGCAGCTCACTACTTCCGGTCTTTGACCAAGTATCCTCTGGCTAGCCTAAGAACATCCGTTCGAAGGCGAGCTAAAGTGAGAAGGCGAAACATTCCCTACAAGGGTTGTGCGCTGGGTTTGGGACCCGCCACGTAAAAAACACCCCCAGTGAAGAGCTACAACCAGCCTCGGATGAGAGACCCCCCTTTTGATGACGACCATGGCAAACGAAATAAGGACTACGAATTGAGGGCATGCACCTGGAATGTCCGGTCCCTTAATTGGGAAGGTGCCGCTGCCCAGCTGGTTGATGTCCTCGTAAAGACAAAGGCTGACATCACCGCCGTCCAAGAAATGCGATGGACGGGACAAGGACAGAGACGAGTAGGTCCTTGTGACATTTACTACAGTGGCCATATAAAGGAGCGCAAGTTTGGTGTAGGATTCGTGGTGGGAGAGAGACTCCGTCGCCGAGTACTATCATTCACTGCGGTGAATGAACGTCTAGCCACAATCCGCATCAAAGCGAGGTTCTTCAACATATCGCTGATTTGCGCCCACGCCCCGACGGAAGAGAAGGACGATGTGACCAAAGATGCCTTCTATGAGCGCTTGGAGCGCGCTTATGAGAGCTGCCCCCGCCACGATGTCAAAATCGTGCTTGGCTACTTTAACGCCAGGGTGGGCAAAGAAGGTATATTTGGCACTACGGTCGGTAAATTCAGCCTCCACGACGAAACATCCCCAAATGGGTTGAGGCTGATTGACTTCGCCGGGGCCCGAAATATGGTTATTTGTAGTACTAGATTCCAGCATAAGAAGATTCATCAAGCTACCTGGCTGTCTCCGGATCGAAAAACTACCAACCAGATCGATCATGTTGTGATAGACGGAAGACATGTCTCCAGTGTTTTAGATGTGCGTGCGCTCCGAGGTCCTAACATCGACTCGGACCACTATCTGGTTGCAGCTAAGATTCGCACCCGCCTCTGTGCAGCAAAAAACGCGCGCCACCAAACACAAGGAAGGTTCGACGTCGAAAAGCTGCAATCAAAACAGACAGCCGAACGATTTTCTACTCGGCTTGCACTCCTGCTTTCTGAGAGCACTCGTCAACAACTCGGTATAAGGGAACTGTGGGACGGCATTTCAAACTCCTTACGTACAGCTGCAACCGAAACCATTGGTTTTCGGAAAGTGCAAAAGAACAGCTGGTACGACGAGGAGTGCCGTGTCGCAGCGTATAGAAAACAGGCTGCCTACCTCGCACCGTTCCGATCGATCACAACTCGTGCGGGATGGGATAGATACCGAGAGTTGAAGAGGGAGCGAGACGCATTTGTAGACAGAAGAAGAAAAAGGCTGAAATGCGTGAGTACGAAGAGCTTGATAAGCTGGCCGACAGGGGTAATGCTCGAAAATTCTACAAAAAAATGCGGCGGCTTAAGGAAGGTTTCAAGACCGGAGCGTATTCCTGTAGAACCCCCAAAGGTGATCTAGTCACTGATGCCCAAAGCATACTTAAATTATGGAGGGAACACTTCTCCAGCCTGCTGAATGGCAATGAACGCACAACACCAGGAGAAGGAGAACCCGATTCCCCAATCGATGACGATGGAGCAGACGTTCCATTACCCGACCATGAAGAAGTTCGAATAGCAATTGCCCGCCTGAAGAACAACAAAGCGGCAGGAGCCGACGGATTGCCGGCCGAGCTATTCAAACACGGCGGCGAAGAACTGATAAGGTGCATGCATCAGCTTCTTTGTAAAATATGGTCGGACGAAAGCATGCCCAACGATTGGAATTTAAGTGTGCTATGCCCAATCCATAAAAAAGGAGACCCCACAATCTGCGCCAACTACCGTGGGATTAGCCTCCTCAACATCGCATATAAGGTTCTATCGAGCGTACTGTGTGAAAGATTAAAGCCCACCGTCAACAAACTGATTGGACCTTATCAGTGTGGATTTAGACCTGGCAAATCAACAACCGACCAGATATTCATCATGCGCCAAATCTTGGAAAAGACCCGTGAAAGGAGAATCGACACACACCACCTCTTCGTCGATTTCAAAGCTGCTTTCGACAGCACGAAAAGGAGCTGCCTTTATGCCGCGATGTCTGAATTTGGTATCCCCGCAAAACTAATACGGCTTTGTAAACTGACGTTGAGTAACACCAAAAGCTCCGTCAGGATAGGGAAGGACCTCTCCGAGCCGTTCGATACCAAACGAGGTTTCAGACAAGGCGATTCCCTATCGTGCGACTTTTTCAACCTGCTTTTGGAGAAAATAGTTCGAGCCGCAGAACTAAATAGAGAAGGTACCATCTTCTATAAGAGTGTACAGCTGTTGGCGTATGCCGATGATATTGATATCATCGGCCTCAACACCCGCGCCGTTAGTTCTGCTTTCTCCAGGCTGGACAAGGAAGCACAGAAAATGGGTCTGGCAGTGAACGAGGGCAAGACGAAATATCTCATGTCATCAAACAAACAGTCGTCGCATTCGCGACTTGGCTCTCACGTCACTGTTGACAGTCATAACTTTGAAGTCGTAGATAATTTCGTCTATCTTGGAACCAGCGTAAACACCACCAACAATGTCAGCTTTGAAATCCAACGCAGGATAACTCTTGCCAACAGGTGCTACTTCGGACTGAGTAGGCAATGGAGAAACAAAGTCCTCTCTCGACGAACAAAAACCAAACTCTATAAGTCACTCATAATTCCCGTCCTGCTGTATGATGCAGAGTCTTGGACGATGTCAACAACGGATGAGTCGACGCTGCGAGTTTTCGAGAGAAAAGTTCTGCGAAAGATTTATGGTCCTTTGCGTATTAGCCACGGCGAATACCGCATTTGATGGAACGATGAGCTGTACGAGATATACGACGACATCGACATAGTTCAGCGAATTAAAAGACAGCGGCTACGCTGGCTAGGTCATGTTGTCCGGATGGACGAAAACACTCCAGCTCTGAAAATATTCGACGCAGTACTTCTTGATGATTGCTCCCACAAAAGAAATGATTTTTCTGGTAATGCGACGGTACATATGTTTACCAGAATAGGATCCCAATTGTGAGTGGGAATATTTTGCGTCGATAGAACCGACAAACAGTTTGAAACAGTGGATTCTAGTTACATGAATTCTTCACTGGTTTCTCTTTGAATTTTAGGCAAGTTCATAAGTATCGTTACTTGCTTGTCAACTAATATTATCTCATTTTCGTATCTTTGTCTTAAAGCTTCCCAAGCTAAATTAAAATTATCGTCATTCAATGCGAACTGCTTGACTATTACGCCTACTTGACCTTTAGTTTTGTATCTGAGGTGATACAGTTTTTGCGCTTGTGATAATTTTGGATGGTTTATGTACACGGCTGTAAACATGTCCCGGAAGGACGGCCATTGTTCATAACCTCCATTAAATATTTCCGTATCACACGCTGGCACTTTGAGATGAATGCCTGAACTTGCCTCTTGGGCTTGTAATTGTGGTAACTCTACTCTACTGTGGTGAAATTGACTTAATAAGTTTTAATTAATCTGATATCATTGCTTTTGTGTCTTCATAGCGGTCTAAGCAATTTTCGTATTTGGCGTAAGCCGAAGATTTAAAATTTTCAGGTAGATCTGCATCATCAGTTTCTACTATTGCGTCGTATGCAGCTTAGAGGCGTGTCCAAAAATTGTCAATAGATTTATTTTTTATTTCTAGTACCGATTCAGAATTGTCCTGAATCGGTGAAGATGCAAATCGAGTGCAGTATTTAATCAAGCTGTCACTCTCAGAAATGAATTTAATATACGAAATGTCTTTCCCCCGTTTTTGCTTTGTAGCACCTTGCTTCGAGCGTGTAGCTTCTGCAGGTGTACATGGACTTTTGTCATCAGTAATCATTTTTGGAATTCTTAAGATCTGCTAAATTCTGCTTTAGATTCTTTTGAATCTGTGCTCAATCAGAAAATTTGAATCAACAAAATATATATGTATATTAGGGTGATTCAAAAAAATTTTTTTTTTTTTCAATTGGTACTCGCAAAAATAGGTTCCTAGACACCTCTAAGAAAGCCTCTCCAAATATGAGTTTTTAATTGTAACGGGAAGGTCCTCCGCCTAACGGTTTTCTATTTTTTCTTATTATCAGATAGAAAAATTTATATCTCGCTTCCAACTACTTGAAAAAATATCTTGTTCATTAGGTTTTGTGGGAAATTGAATGCTCTAAAATATGGTCTCTTATGATTTTTTCGTAAACCCAACCGTTTAAAAGATATTAACGGTTGAAATTTGACTATTTTTGGAAAAATTCTTTTTTTCTTATTAATTTTACAACTCAATGAAAAAAAATTATTATGAATGATGAAACACATAGTTTTGTAGGAAATTTACTGCTCTATAAAAATGGTCTACTATGATTTTTCGATTAAGCTAAGCGTTTTCGAGATATTCATCGTCAAACATCAATGCATATTAGGGTGGATCAAATAAAATTTTTTTTTTTTTCGTTTGGTACTCTGAAAAATAGGCTCCTAGACACCTCTAAGAAAACCTCTCCAAAAATCGATTCATATAATTTTTTTTCATTGAGATATAAAATTCATAAGAAATAAAAAATGTTCCCAAAAATAATCAAACTTTAACTGTTAATATCTTTTAAACGGTTGGGTTTACGAAAAAATCATAAGAGACCATATTTTAGAGCATTCAATTTCCCACAAAACCTAATGAACAAGATATTTTTTCAAGTAGTTGGAAGCGAGATATAAATTTTTCTATCTGATAATAAGAAAAAATAGAAAACCGTTAGGCGGAGGACCTTCCCGTTACAATTAAAAACTCATATTTGGAGAGGCTTTCTTAGAGGTGTCTAGGAACCTATTTTTGCGAGTACCAATTGAAAAAAAAAAAAAAAAATTTTTTTAATCACCCTAATGTATATTTTATTATAATAGAGAATGTGGTACCGAAACTCTTTTCAACAAATAAGAGTTGTAACAATTGAATTAGTAAAATGTAGTCGATATGTAACCGAAAGCTCTTTTCAATAAATAAGAGCTGTTATTTCCGAAAACGAATTTTAGAATGCGTTTATTGCTTTTATTGCTCGCGTTTGTATTTACTTCCTTTTTTTTTGAAAAAATATTTTTTTTTGTTTACGGTTTTATCCGCATGCCCTTGTATCAGCGCGCACTGAAAACTAGGTCAATATCCTTTGTACATACGTGTGGATGCTATGTGCATGTAATATGCGTTAAATGAAATATGCAATTATGCTTGTTCTTGTTTGACAATGAACAAGAAAATGCTCGGAAATCGCCAAATTGGACTTTCAATTTATGTATGTATGTATGTACAAAGGTATGTAGTATGCGAACTATTTACTTTGTTTCCCAAATATTGTTCTTATTTACCGCACTGTTCATTTATTTTTCTTCTCTGTATTGTATAATTGTATCCTATGTCTATAGGTATACAGGCATTGAAAGATATACGGCAATATATAAATATAATTCGCGTTAACGTATTCGCGTTTATGTAAATATGCGAAAGCGAGAATGTCAAATAATATATAACATATGTATATATAAGTTTGCTTTTTGCTATGTATTGTATATGCTTTATTCTTCTTTTTCGGAAGCAATCCCACTCACACTTAATAAGCAGAAGCGGTATTGTCCGTATAATTTGCAATTATCCCTCTCACGGCTTAATAATCCGAAGCGGTATTGCATTTGCAAGTATCCCTCTCACAGTTAATAAGCCGAAGCGGTATTGCCAGAATGTTAGGAAGTAAATACTTGGAAAAAATTTTTTTTTTGTGAAATGTGTGTATTTGTATACACGAATGTAAGTTTTAAAGGCAAAGAACAATAATTTAATTGGTTATATATATATATATATATGTATATTGGGGATACATATATATATTATTAACCGTATTGTATTGCGTTTATATCGGTACTTGAATTTACCGCCAAGCTTTCACTAACCCGTTTTTATAAAACGGATTTAATTGCTATCAGTTTTATTCTGCTGACCGTTGGTTGCAACGCTACATACATATATACATATATAATAATAAATTAAAAGTGAAATGGATACACTCACTTCATGTCCCTCAGGGGATTTTGGGGAGTTCTGATAGAAAATCGGGTGTGCGTGCGTTCTGCTGTTCCTCCTATTGTTGAGCCGCTTCTTCTCCGCTATTCCAGTGTGTTATTTGTTGTATTGATTTAACTTATTTTAGTTTTTGATTATTTAAGTTTCGCGCCCGTTTTTATTAGTAAAGGTTTAATTGTTGTGTTGTTTTTGAAGTTATTGGTGTTGTATTTAATTTCACTGTTGTTTCCCCTTTTTTTCTTTTGTTTTGAACTTGTATGCACTGTTGCACTTTAGGTTCACCGCACTTTTAAATTAACTCTTTTTTTTCGTGTTGTTGTATGTATGTTTTATATATGTATTTTTTTTTTTGGTTTTTTACTGTCACTCACATTTGCACCTTTTTGTTTAAATTTGTTGTGTCACTGCACTTCACTGTTTTAACCAATGTGCCTTTCTGTAGGCTCGAAGGACCATGGAAATCCTTGCACTCACCTTTTTGATTTTTATACCACCAATACCGTCAGTAGCGCAAGAAAATAAAATTAAATAACCCAACTTATCGAGGGGGTGTGACTATTGTGTCCGGGTGACACCAACAGATTTTTATTGCCAAGAAAAAACACAAAACGACTCGTGCTGATTATATAATAATCGTTAATATAAAAATTGGTAAATTAAATTGCGGCGTGGATCCTGATGATGGCGGATTGGAAACGGGACGCGCAGAAAAATAGTCACAAACCGATCGCTGTTAATGTCGCAAACGAACTGAGCGAGTCGATCTGTTTATCGGTCCTTCCTGGATCCTGTCGGTGCTGAATCGGATGATGTGATGGGTGTTGGTGTACATGTGTGCTGATGTGTGTAGATGTCGGTGTGTAATGCTCTCACGAGTAGTGTGGGATGTGGGTTGTAAGCGTACTGTGGTGAAAGTTGCGTGTTAGTGACGTAAGTTTGAGTCGATGTGGTGTGATGTGGTGAAGGTTGCGTGTTAGTGATGTAAGTTTTGAAGCGATGTGGTGTGTGTGTTGAGGTCGGGGGAGGATGCTCATTTGTACAATGGGCAAACTCGGCTCACTGTCATAACTAAGCCACAAATAAAGATATTAAAGTGAAATTTAGCACAAAGGATCGCATTAGGGAGGGGTATAGTTGGACGTTATTTCTTTGGAAAAGTGGGTGTGGCCCCGCCCCCTACTAATTTTTTTGTACATATCTCGGAAACTACTATAGTTATGTCAACCAAACTCTACAGAGTCGTTTCCTTCAGGCATTTCCATATACAGTTCAAAAATAAAAGAAATCGGGTAATAACCACGCCCACCTCCCATACAAAGGTTATGTTGAAAATCACTAAAAGTGCGTTAACCCACTAACAAAAAACGTCAGAAGCATTGAATTTTACGAAAGAAATGGCAGAAGGAAGCTGCACTCAGGCTTTTTTAAAAATTTAAAATGGGCGTGGCGCCGTCCACTTATGTACCAAAAACCATATCTCAGGAACTACTTGACCGATTTCAATGAAATTCGGTACATAATATTTTCTTAACACCCTGATGACATGTACGAAATATGAGTGAAATCGGTTTACAACAACGCCTTATTCCAATATAACGCTATTTTGAAATCCATCTGATGCCTTCTCTGTATAATATATACATTAGGAACCAATGATGATAGCGGAATAAAACTTTACACAAATACGGTATTGGAAAAATATGTAAATGACGGATAAAGAAATCTCGATTATCACTTTATCATGCGAGAGTATAAAATGTTCGGTAACACCCGAACTTAGCCCTTCCTTACTTGTTTTTATAAATAAACAAATTTCACTATCAGCTGTCTAAATGCACAAATCTGTCGTCTGTCACCATAAAATTTCAATGCGCATTAGCGTTGCTTAAGGCGCATTAATTTTCCTGGTCTCTCAGGGCTATTAGCAACAAAAAGGAAACCAGCCGATTTATTCTTTGGAAGAACATAGAGGATTAATTACCAAGATTTACCAAACTTCAGTGAAACAGTGAATTCTGACCTTCGAAATGAAATAGCCAGAAACCAAAAAAAATGCGCTAAATTATCAATATATCAAAAATAAAAAATTACGAACCAGGTGATTCTACATTAAAAAGAACAAACAAATTAAAGGTAACAAAAACCGATCTTTAAGAAAGAAACTGTCGCTACAGACACTACCGTCACAATAGCTACTAAAGATAACAGAAAAATTAACAAATTAATTAGAGAAGGAATAATATTTCTTTCAAAATTTTATTTTAATTGTTACTTTTAACAATACATCTTTTAAACTAAATGGTAATTTTCTTATAAACTTCTTTAATGAAACTATAACCTTGAATAACGTTAGTTATACAAACTGGCAAACAAGTTCCTTTCAGATCATCTTACCCGCATTACTTCAGAATAACCTAACAACAAAATACAGTCGAAACTCTCAAAACGAACGAAGTTTTCTTTATTACAAAGCAATTATAAGAACACTGTGTTCTGGGTCTACAAGTACTATGAGTGTAAAATAATCTTCATACAACGAATTTTCCTATAGCGAATATTTCCATATAACGAAGCATTTTTTGCGACCATAACTTCAAGATTAAAGCGTTTTCAATCTCCATATTACGAATTTATTCAAATAATTTACATACATCACTGGTAGGCAAAACCGAACGCACGCGCACAAAAAAGAAATCGGCGTCGCTTTGTTGTGTATTATTGGTGTTGTTATTCTTGCTCTGTCTGTACTTTGTTGTTTTCACAATGCACAAGGAGAGACTGATGCTTTGAACCGTTTATTTTAAATAAATTTGAAGGTGTATTTCGGGGAACTACCGAACTATGCAAGTGTCAACCGAAATCATTACCATCTCTCATATTTCTTGCAGTCATTATCAGTTTGCATTTGCATATCGCGATAGTAAGTTGTAAAATGACTCCACGCATAAGTATCACTGTAGAAAAAAGCATTGATCATAAAAGAAGTTGAAAAGGGAAAAGCTTCGAAAAAAGACATTACTAAGAAATTTGGAATTCCTTCCAGTAGCTTATCTACGATTTTAAAAAACGTGTTAACCAGTGTCACAGATAATGCATCCAGTATTAATGAAGCTTCGTATTTGTACTTTTGAGGATATTGACGTAGCAATGTTGAAATGGGTATGCGCGGCACCTGGTCGGAATCTTCCTCTATCTGCACTAATACTGAGAGAAAAAGCTAAACAATGCGCTGAAGCATTGGGTCACGGAGAATTTGAAGTAAGTGTAGGCTGGCTTGAAAAATTTAAAAATCGTCCGGGATTGTTCAAAAAACATTGTGTGGTGAAAGTGTTGATGCCAACATCCAAACTCCAGATGAATGGATAAGGAATTTCTTGCCAAAATTGTTAGAAAAATATGACGAAAACGAAATCTTTAACGCCGTCTAAAAATGAGAAGTGAATTGGGGGGAAAAACAGCAAAGAGAAGATTACTTTTATGGTGGCATGCAATATGACCGGTTTGGAGGAAGTTAAATTGCTTTTATATAAAAGGCCAAGAATCCGAGACGCTCCAAAGGAATCAAATCTCCAGACGTGGATTATGAATTTAATACGAAAGCATGGATGACAAGCCAGATTTTCTGGCTTTTGAAATTGAACCCAAAGTTCGCTTCTCAACAAAGAATTGTTCTGCTTTTTGTTGACAACTGCGCTGCGCACCCTGTTTTGGTGATATTGATGTAAAGGACCAATTGAAATTGCTTATTTGATGACTTCGTTTTTCAGCCAATGGATCAGAGCATAATTTGTAACATTAAAACGCATTTTGACAAATGTTTTGTCACAAATGGAGAAGAAAGAACCAGGACCACTACAAATAAAAAATGTTAGAAGGAACAACATTTTTTCTTTTCTATTCAGCCCATTGGAATTCATTAAATAGAACCTCGACTGTATATTAGAAATTCAATTCAGTAATATTCTGCAAATAAACAATATCATTGTTGCTCAATAAAGTTGAATTACAAAAATGACAACAACAACACGAAATGCGTCGGCACTAAACCAGAGCAGAAGCCGTGCCCGCCATAACGTGAGCCGATTTTCAATGATTATTGCTTACCTCATCATAACTGAGTATATAGAAATATTTAAGTACTAGTAAGTAAGAATTCGTACATACATATGTAAGTTTAAAGCAAATAATCAACATTTTGTATAAAAAGGAAATTATGCAATAAAGTAATCGAGTTCTCCTGTAACTTACATAAGTACATACAATATTATTTCTTTGGCACATTTGTCGGTTTGTTTACAAAAGCAAATATGAGCCACATACATACTTATGTACAAACTAGCGGAATAACAAGTGCCGCACGCATCTTTCAGCTTTAGTGAGCTGTCACTTAAGGTCTGTCAAAGAACTGGGGTATAAATATGAATGAACAAAAGTGTAACTATACTCGTATTACGTTTTCGCTATGACCAAAAATGTGTAAAAACTAACAATATTTTAGTACCCCAAGCGAACGAAGTAACATATCTTGGTGTTCACCTAGATAGAAGGCTCACGTAGAGAAAACACATAACTAGTAAAATAACATGTATGAAGATTAGAGCTGCAAATTTAAAGTGGCTTTTAAATAAATACTCTAAACTTAGCCTAGACAACAAAGGGCTTTTATATAATGCGGTCATAAAGTCGATTTGGGTGTATGACATTCAAGTGTGGGGTACGACCTACTAATATTGATATAAGGTTCCAATCAAAAATGTTTAAAACAATCACGTGTTCACCATGGTACATGCGTAACGAAAATATCCATAAAGACCTTGGTATTTCTATGGTAAAGAAAGAAGTAGAAGATAGCAGAATTAAATATGTATCTAAACTCCGAGATCACCCAAACCCTTTGGCTAATGCTTTGGTACATTCCTGCAATCAAGCACGCCTTAAAAGAAGAGATATGCCTGCGTACTAAAGAGCAACGTATCACCAAAACTTCTCAATCACTTGCTTGAGCTTGTCTAGTTTTTAATTTGATTTAAAATTTTATAACTTATTGTTAGGCAATTAAAGCGGATTCAATAAATACAAAGATATTGCAAAAAAAAATATCTTTGTACATCTCCGTTGTCACCAATGGAAAATGGCCAAAGCTCATGTTTTGTCTAAGGGTCAATGTGTCGAAGCACTTACACGACGACAAAGCGTCACAACGTTGTGTTGTTGGCAGAAAATCCGAACTGTGCCGAAAAACTAAGCGAACGATCGCCGATTGTCACCGGTTCCCTTGCCGCTCGAACAGCTTTGCCATGAACCCATCGTAAATATGTATGTTTATGTATGAGCTGAGATACATATCGACACTGATTTGTGTGAGTCACGACACAATATTTCAGATTTGCAAATATTTTAAAT
The DNA here is from genome assembly GCF_024586455.1 of Bactrocera neohumeralis. NCBI lineage: Eukaryota > Metazoa > Arthropoda > Insecta > Diptera > Tephritidae > Bactrocera > Bactrocera neohumeralis. The sequence continues at coordinate 14,732,517 of NW_026089623.1, read as the reverse complement.
CGACAAGAACTATGTTGCCAGTTTTATCACTTTTTCTCTGTTTTACGAGTTTTCCCTTCCAGAAGAACATCAGAAAATTTTTCAATTTATAATTTTTAGCTTTTGCCATCGTCGCGAAAAGACGTTTGTAGGCAAAGACATGCTCAGGGAGATGTTACGGCGTCTGTTTTTTATAAATAAAGGGAGGTCACTTGTTGAATGTGCGCCTTGGTTTATGAATGGAAATGTTTTGGACTTCGCCACTTTGGCTGGCATATTGACTTGTGATGTTTATGCTCTTTGATATAATAATATAAAATATAACGGAATCAAATTTTGCAGTAATAATTATCATAAAGTACGCCACCTTTTGATTAAAAATTTACTAAATCCAACCAAAACTGTTCAAGCCCCTGGGTACCTAACATGTGGGCTCCAGTATCTATAGTTGACTTTTATTCGAAAATATCGGTCAATGTGTGAGATATGCAATAGAAATTCAGATATAATCGTTTAACTGCAGTAACAATTCTGTGTATCAAAAATAGCTTGAATCAGGTCAGTAATTCCCTGAGCCCCCATATGCTTAATATGAAGATTTTCGAACTTCTTGTTGACTTTATGCTGGATATATCGACCAATATTTGGGTTATCTCAATGAACCTCAGAACATATTTTGCTCTAAATAATGTATCTCTGGGTCTAAAATAGATAAACTTGACCTAACCCCCATATAACCATTGCCAGAATTTCTAGCTGATTTTGTATAATAACTACGTATAATGATTTTGGTTTTTCTAACAAATCTTATGCTGAATATATAGGACAGTGATCAGTTATTTAAAGTGAATGTCTATGTAAAATTGCTTAGATTTCGATCCACTGGTTGACGGTTTACGTCTTAAGGTATTTCCCTGGCTTTGATTCCTGCAAGTTGTAAAAGTATTAAATGTTCGGTTCCACCCGAACTTAGCTCTTTTTTATTCTTTTTTTAGTTATTAATGCGTATAAATTGTAGCGACTGTGATGTCGACCACCTACGATTTTACTGCTTTTAATTATAAATGCTTTGAAAATTGCTTAATTGACAGCGCAATTTGCTTATTTATAACCTACTTTTATTGTTACCGCTGCTGCCGTTGAAGCCGTTTTCCTAATTTTCTGCTGATGCCAAAGCTAGTGTTGCGTTATATCTAACGGTTACACGTTCGATGGCTACTGTAATTTAAATTGATCCATACGCGACCGACTTCAGACTGCATGGATTGTAGTTTTGGCAATTCAAGAAACTTACTTAGGTAACTTGTATATGCCCTGAAAAAAACATGACCATTATGTAGTTACAAAATCAAGACCACGCTAAGCTGTAACCTAAATAGTCTAAACAAATGAAAAAATATAGTTAAACTAGCTGTTACCCTGTGCGTTTCGCTACACCTAAATCGATTAAAACTCTTAAGGGTTTTTACTTTGTGTTTTATTTATTGTTGTAAAACTGTTACTTATTTATAAAACATTTATAAAATATATTGGTATACAACATTTTTGGGTTTTCGCGCGTAAATAAATAAGCACCTTGGTGTTGCCACTCTCGAGCATGCGACGAACAATTGGCCGTGGGAGAAGCACGGTTCTTCCAAATTGACGCCGCACACTTGAAACGTTTGACCTTGCGAATTGTTGATGGTCATCGCAAAGGCAAGACGTACTGGGAACTGCAAGCGCTTAAATTCAAACGGCATGTCCGTTGGAATCATGGGAATGCGTGGTAAGAGTACAACTTCACCTGCTGCCTTGCCATTTAGTATTGTTGCTTCATTCAAATTTGGCCACAATTTTTTGACTGAAAGTCTACAGATTTCGTAGAAGTATAATGGGTGAACCGACTTTCAGGACCAAACGATGCGGTGGCAGACCGGGGGGATCCAAAGAATTCAAGAATTCATTTGGATAATTGACTACTTCATCTTGATTTAAAACGCTATCAATCGATGTACATATATGTTTTAGCTTCTCCTGGCAGTTTTTCTTGAATGGCAAAATTGATTTCGTTGACGTGTACATTTTTCAGTGCCAATATTGCGCGTTCACTTAAATAATCGTGGCGTTGATAGTGTTGAACAATATTCGGAAAAACACTTTCAATCAATTCTTTTTCGATTGTAAAAGTGTACAAAAGTTGTTCGGCAATGTGATCAAACCGGTATCATCGATTGGTATTTTGCCTTCGCCAATTTCCAACAACTGCTTCGAAAACGCCGCTGCGGATCGATCATTTTGCAATTGGACTCGCATGTTGATGGTAAGAGTCAGCCTTTGAACATGTCTCCACAAAACTGACGATTTTAAACATACGTTTATTTCGTCGGCAGGAGTTGATCGAGGAATGACTGACAAAGTTTGCCGAAAATCGCCGGATAATAAGATTAATGCTCCGCCAAAAATCTGTTACTTTTGGCGTAAATCTTGCATTGTTCTATTGAATGCTTCTAATGACTTTTTGTTAGCCATTGGGCACTCATCCCATAGAACGATATGTTGCACGTTGGTGTTTCAACGACTTGGATGTTCAACGGTAATTTCAACGCAGAATGTGCTGTTCGGCCACCATCAAGTAGAGTAGCAGCGATGTCTGACGAAGCAATTGCCAGCGCAATTTTCTGCTGTGACCGTATAGTAGCAAGAATCAAAGAGATCAGAAACGTTTTCCCTGTACCACCGGGCGCATCAAGAAAGTAGAATCCACCGGCGTTATTGTCAACCGCTCGTATAATCTTATCATAAGCATTTTTCTGCTGAATATTCAATTTGGTAATGTTAGCTTGTATGAAAGCACGCAATTCATTGCAATCGTATTGAAATGAAAGCACGCAATTCATTGCAATCGTATTGTTGTTCACGTTGAAGCTCATGGTCAATGACTGGGCGCAGTAATGCCAAGTTGCGCTAATGCCTTATTCGCAATTGTAAGGCACAGATCTTCAACCAATATCAAAGCAGAATTATACATTTGTAATGTATATAGCAAGTCTGCGTCCGATGCTCGATTACGCGCCAAAATTAATAAGTCCTCGGTCATGCAGTCTTCGTACTTATTCCACAGTTATTGGGGATTTGACGGAAGGCATGTAGATATTATTATGGCGAATAGTACACGTATTTGTTTTGGATGAGATGTGAGTGATGCGTCATGAAGTGCGGTGTCCCAATGCATATCATCTTCTAACAAATGCAATCGCTGACATGCTTCACGATACGTCGCACACAACTGCCCGTCAACAGTTTTCATATCATCAAATGATCTTGGTCCGCGCACATTGACTAATAGCAGACGCAAATAAAAACATTCGGCGTTGTGCGGATGGATGGTGTAAATGCGTCTTATGGCATCGGTTTTACGGGCATTTGGATAACCGTCAACACGCTCCCCTTGCTTTCGTCGTTGAAATGTTTTCGATGATGGATTCCAAGTGAAATATGAAAAATTATATTGGGTGTATTTGGGTTAGAAGAAGGAGTGGACTGATTGTGTTAACTTGCGACATTTTTTAAGTACATTTTGGAATTTCTTTCATTGCAATTTTATAAAGAGACAACACACAATGATCATACAGTCTACTAAAATATCGAATACATAAATATAAACATGTAACGGGTGATCCAAGTAGGGGTACTTTTTCAATAGCCTTTTTTGACAGATGACGCGTGAGCCATGTCATGCCGTCAGAGTCAGACTGATTCTTCCTACAGAATAGAAAGCAACGTTTTAATTCATAACTGGCTCAGTCGTAAAAAGAAAAAGAACCAGATGCACCCTTTAAATGTAAATTTTTGAGCATCACATTTTGGCTGCAAATAAGTCAAGTAAATCAGGTGAAGGTAAATCGAAGTCAAAAGCGGTGAAATCCATTGAGAAGAAGCCAAAAAAGAAATCGGCAGACAGTGTGGCGTCAAAGAAGAAGACAGCAGTTGTGGTAAGAAAGCAAGTGAAAACAAGTAAGGAAGGGCTACGTTCGGGTGTCACCGAACTTTTTATACTCTGGCATGATAAAGTGATAATCGAGATTTCATTATCTGTCATTTACATATTCTTTATTTTGCTGTAAAATTAATTAGATTAGATCAATTTGTGTACTTTGAGTATTGAATTGTATTTTCATTTCCTAATGTGTATATGTATTATACAAAAAAGGCATCAGATGGAATTCAAAATAGCGTTATATTGCAAGAAGGCGTGGTTGTGAACCGATTTCACCCATATTTCGTACATGTGATCAGGGTGTTAAGAAAATATTGTATACCGAATTTCATTGAAATCGGTAAAGTAGTTCCTGAGATATGGTTTTTGGTCGATAAGTGGACGACGCCACTCCCATTTTCAATTTCTAAAAAAAGCCTGGATGCCATTTCTTCCGTAAAATTTAGTGTTTCAGACGTTTTTTGTTAGTCGGTTAACGCAATTTTAGTGATTTTTAACAAAACCTTTGTATGGGAGGTGGACGTGGTTATTATCCGATTTTTTCCATTTTTGAACTGTATATGGAAATGCCTGAAGAAAACGACTCTGTAGAGTTTGGTTGGCATAGCTATAGTAGTTTCCGAGATATGTATAAAAAACTTAGTAGGGGGCGGTACAGTAATACCCCGACTTACGCTACCCCGTTTTACGCGAATTCGAAGATACGCGGTTTTTCATTTTGATTGCCGCGCGCATCGGCTCTCTCGCTCCGCCCACTCAGTGTTCAATTTGCGACAGGTTTAAACGTGTTCCGCGTGAAATTGTTTTAAGTGCGCAGTGCGTTTTACTTATAATTTCTAATTATGTCGTCTAAAAGAACGAAAAATGAGTCATTTGAGCCTAACAAGAAAAGAAAAACACTGTCTTTGGAGTGTAAACTGAATATAATTAAAGACTTTGAAGCAAAAATGAAAATTTGTGAATTGGCAAAGAAATTTGACCTACCGGAATCAACAGTCCGAACGGTTGTAAAAGGTAAAGAAAAAATTATGACCGCTGTGAAAGACTCTCAATCTTTGAATTCAAGTATCATCCGTAAGCGTCACGGTATTATCGCACAGATGGAAACATTGCTACAGTCATGGTGTGATAATCAAGTAAGAGTGAAAAATTGTCCTGTTGATCAAAATACAGTGTGCTTTCAAGCAAAGCAGATTTTTGAAAAACTAAAAGAAGAAGCTGGGGAGGCGGCTGAAAATGAAGTGTTTAAAGCTAGTAACGGCTGGTTCAGCCGATTTAAGAGTCGTTGTAATTGGCATAGCATCGCAGAGAGTGGAGAAGCGGCAAGCGCTGATAAAGAAACTGCATCTCTCTATCCAGAAAAACTCAAAACAATGATAGATGAAGGTGGCTACACTAGTCAAACTATTTTCAACGTAGATGAAACAGGTCTTTTTGGAAAGAAAATGCCTAAAAGAACTTTTATTGCGCGTGAAGAGAAAACTTTTCCAGGTTTTAAAGCCGCCAAGGATCGATTAACAGTGATGGTTGGTGCGAATGCAGCTGGAGATTGTAAATTAAAACCTCTCTTAGTTTATCGCTCAGAAAATCCAAGAGCCTTAAAAAATAAATCTAAAGCTGGTTTGCCTGTCATTTGGAAGTCTAATGCAAAAGCTTGGGTGACAGCTTCTCTTTTTGAAGACTGGTTTGGCCATCATTTTATTCCTGAAGTCGAACGTTACTGCCGATTAAAAGAAATCCCATTTAAAGTGATGCTACTAATTGACAATGCGCCAGGTCATCCTCCCGCAACTCTAATTAATTTCGATCCACGTGTGGAAGTTGTATTTTTGCCACCAAACACTACCAGCTTGCTTCAACCAATGGACCAGGGAGTCATTAAAACATTTAAAGCTTACTACACAAGGCGGTCATTTGCACATCTACATGAAGCTATGAGACAAAACAATGAGCTTTCTGTTAAAGACTTTTGGAAGCAATTCAATGTTTTAGATGCTGTAAGAATTATTGGACAATCTTGGAATGAGGTTTCACAAAAAACTCTCAATGGTGTCTGGAAAAAACTGTGTCCATTTTTTTCACCTCTGAAACCCAAGGAGAAACCATTTCAGATCCTGAACAAATCGATAGCATAATAGAAGAAGTGGTCGATATCGCCAAGCAATTAAATTTAGAGGTCGATAATGATGACGTTCAAGAATTGCTAGATTCACACAATCAAGAGCTAACAATTGACGAGGTTATAGAAATGCGTAAGTATGAGCAAGATATTGACCAAACTGATTCGCTAGACCCAGTTGAATCGGTAAATCAAATGACAATTGCAAACTTAACAGAAGGGCTCAATTCAATTGAAAAGGGGTTACAAATTTTAGAAAAAATTGATTCTAATGAAGAACGCATTTCTACTACAAAACGAGGGATAAAAAAATTACTGGTATGCTACGAGGAAATTTTACGTGAAAAGAAGAAAAATTTAACTCGTCAGGCAACACTGTTAGAATATATGAAGCCTTCGACATCAAAATAACTTCGGTTTAGCTTACTTTATTCATAACAATGTAATATTTTTTTATTATCCTACACTTTATTAAACATTTTTCTTCTAAATTATTGTTTTCTTTAAACTCTGGTCCCGATTAAACAAACTTTATATGTATTTATATGCAACGTTGAACCCCGACTTACGCGAATTCGACTTACACGGCAACCGCTCGGACCCACCTATCGCGTAAGTCCGGGGTATTACTGTATTGCTCGAACTAGATAATACTTATGTATATGTATGTATGTAACTATTGTTCAAAAGTGTAAATTAACATAAGTGAAATTTAAGATATAAAAAATTATGGCAAAATCAAATGTTAAACGTTGAACGTTGTTTATCAGCAATAACACAATTGCTTCAATAAAATGCTACACAGCAGGAAACTAGTATTAGGCAGAAGATAGAAAAATATCTAAAATACTTACAGCCATTTGAAGGTAATCCAAAAAAATTACCTTCGTTTATTGAGGCAATTGATAGGGTACTAGCTGACTATGTAGGACAAGAACAGGTAGCATTCAGAGTAGTTTGTGACTTAAAAATTTTAGGATTGGCAAAAAATTATTAACATTGAATCCTCCAGAAAATTGGGATACATGCAAAATAAGATTAAAACAGCACTTTAGGCCAACAAAGGACCAGATGACTTTGACCAACGACATCGCTAACCTTAGGGTGGGTAGTATCGGTGAACTTGGTAGGAAAATAAAAGAAATAATGGATAATATTACCGAATATTGTGCTTTGAGTGAAACAGGCGGTATGATGAAAGAAATATTTTCAGGAATGCTTATACAAAGGGTAAAGCAACTTGCAGCAGGGACTTTTGCCTATATGATACGGAATATAGCGACATGGGCTGACACGACAAATACGATCCACAATTTCATAGGGCTGGACGATGGAAATTTAAATCCTATATTTTTAGCAAGAAACAGAAATTCGAACCAATTTGATCAGAAGGCAAGAAACTTTAATAGTAACCAAAATCAAAATAATCAAAAAATAAACAACTTTAGGAGACAAAATATTGGCGATCAAAACACGATCATTGTTATGCACAAAATAATTCGGGGCGATACTCCCAAAGAAATACTAACTTTTCAGGGCAAAATAATTATCATCCAAATAATCCACAGAGACAAACTAATTATCGGACAGGAAATTCAGGCCAATATACAAATCAATATCGTAATAATAATATTAATAATAATAATAACGGCTATAGTAATTCAGCAAGACAAAATATACAGGACGGCACTCGACAAACAAGACGTTCAAATGGCCTAACACCAATGGATGTTGATGCTGTGAGCAGGACAGAGGAAACGAACAACAACGAGGAATTTTTTACCAATTAGCCTCGAAAAATCAAAATAAAATATTAATTTCACTTACTTTGTTTAACAAAAAATGGTGTGCATTGGTAGAACCAGGCTCTACTATTAGTATTATGAAAAAATCAAGCTTCGAATATTATAATTTACCGGTTGTAGAAAAAAATAAAACAATAAATAGTACACTGAATGGTGGTACAAGAGCGTTTAACGAAAGAGTTAAGACACCATGTCCGCTAGAATTTAAATAACCTCACAATGCTAGGATGAAGTGGTTGAATATAGATTTTGAAAAACCGTACGATCTTCTACTAGGAAACGATTTTGTATTTAATAATTTCAATATAATCGATAATTGAAAACGAAGAAATTGAGCTTAAAAATGGCATAAAAATTCAAATTTTATTCAAAATTTATCCAAGAGCAAGTATATGCATTGGAAGAAAGTAAAATGCAAAACATTCAAATGGATCATTTAAAATCAAATGAACGAAAGCAGGTTGAAAAATTGCTAAAGAAGTATGAAAAATTGATGTATAAAGAAGGAGATGCCTTGACAAACACAAAAACGGTGGTCCACGGAATAAAAACCACCACAAACCAGCAAATCAATTCAAAAATATATAGGTTACCTCCGAAACATAAGGAAGAAGCCATAAGGCAAATTAGGGAGCTAGAAAAACAAGGTATAATTCGGAAAAGGTGGAGTAAATATAGTTCACCTATTATCATAGTACCAAAAAAATGTGATAGCATAAGAAACAAAAAGTTTCGTTTAGTAATCGGTTACCGTAGACTAAATCAAATAACTGTCGATGATAAATATCCTTTGCCAAACAATGATGGAATCTTATACAAGTTGGGCAAGGCGCAGTACTTTAGAACTCTTGATCTATCCAAAGGTTACCATCAAATTTTAATGGATAAAAAGGATATTGAAAAGACAGCTTTTGTATCTACCTCTCAACGACTAATGAATGACATATTAAGAGGATACATAAATAAGATATGTGTCGTTTATTTGGACGACATATTAATCTTTTCAACGTCATTGGAGGAACATTTAAACTCCTTAGAGAAAATGTTTTCAAAGTTAAAGGAACATAATTTAAAAATTCAGGTAGATAAATGTAGTTTTCTAAAGAGAGAAACAAAATTTTTGGGGCATACCTTAACAAAACAAGGGATTAAGCCAAATCAGGACAAGATAGCAGCAATAGAAATTTTGAAAATACCTAGAACCGAAAAACAATTAAAAAGTTTTTTGGGAGCCACTGGTTATTACAGAAAGTTCATTAGGGACTACTCAAAAATTGCGTATCCAATGATTAAATATTTACAAAGAGGTTATAAAATAAATTCAAGAGATCCGCAGTACATAGCTAGTTTTGAAAATTTGAAATCACTAATATTATCACATGCAATTTTAAAATTTCCTGAATATGATAAGGAATTTACTATTACAACGGATGCAAGTGATTACGCAATGGGCGCAGTGCTTTCTCAACAAGGTCAGCCAGCGTGCTACATTAGCAGAACTTTAAATAGCCATGAACAGAAATATGCTACAACAGATAAAGAATTCCTAGCCATCATATTTTCAATAACCTATTTCAGGCCGTACATATATGACACAAAATTTAAAATTATAACTGATCATTGCCCGATAGTATTTTTAAATCTATATACATATATAAAATTAAGTGGCAAAACTTCCTGTTCGCATACTCCTCCTAGACGGCTTGCCCGATTTCAATGAAATTTTCAGGGGTGATTGGGGTCTGTTTGGAGGGTGCACATAAGAAATTTAATGTGTGTATCATTGCACGTTGTGCAAAAAAAATAACAAAAAACGAAACAACTGGCGGATGTTTACAATTAATAAAAAACATTGACATCGCATGTTGATCGTTTTTGCCTGTCATTCGTTCTTTCTATGGATGACTGTCAAGCTAACAAGACATACAGAACGTAAGTGTTCCGAATGCACTGAGTGTATCAAAAAAAATGTTTCAACATTGTGTGTATTTTTCTCAGATTTCAACGTGATTAACAATCTGCGTACAACACAAAGCAAGTGAGTATTGTTGTTGTTTCATATGTGATGCCATGCCGTTCGATTGTCGCTTGAAAATGCGCGGTGTGTGTAAAAAAAAGTGTTTCAACATTGTGTGTTTTTTCCAGATTTAATTCCATCGCTTTGCTACATTTATTCGAACCGATTTCGTGTTTTCTGCTCACCGTGCAACACACACAAAGCAAGTTAGTATTGTTATTGTTTCGTAAGTGCTTCCATGCGGTTAGCAAATACACTGTTGGTGGGTCTTATTGCATATGCGTGTGTGGGTAAAATACATAGTTTAAGATATAGTTTTAGGTTAATTTTTCCATTTTTATTTATGTACTTCAAATATGCATACTCTAGCACGACCACCGGGGACAACACTAACTACCTTTTTCGAGTTGTCTGAAAACGATGAATTTGCAAGAACATTGCTATATTCCGAAATACCACAATATTTCACTTGGAATCCATCATCGAAAACATTTAAACGACGAAAGCAAGGGGAGCGTGTTGACGGCTATCCAAATGCCCATAAAAGCGATGCCATAAGACGCATTTACACCATCCATCCGAACAACGCTGAATGTTTTTATTTGCGTCTGCTATTAGTCAACGTGCGCGGACCAAGATCATTTGATGATATGAAAACTGTTGACGGGCAGTTGTGTGCGACGTATCGTGAAGCATGTCAGCGATTGCATTTGTTAGAAGATGATATGCATTGGGACACCGCACTTCATGACGCATCACTCACATCTCATCCAAAACAAATACGCGTACTATTCGCCATAATAATATCTACATGCCTTCCGTCAAATCCGCAATAACTGTGGAATAAGTACGAAGACTGCATGACCGAGGACTTATTAATTTTGGCGCGTAATCGAGCATCAGACGCAGACTTGCTATATACATTACAAATGTATAATTCTGCTTTGATATTGGTTGAAGATCTCTGCCTTACAATTGCGAATAAGGCATTAGCGCAACTTGGCATTACTGCGCCCAGTTATTGACCATGAGCTTCAACGTGAACAACAATACGATTGCAATGAATTGCGTGCTTTCATACAAGCTAACATTACCAAATTGAATATTCAGCAGAAAAATGCTTATGATAAGATTATACGAGCGGTTGACAATAACGCCGGTGGATTCTACTTTCTTGATGCGCCCGGTGGTACAGGAAAACGTTTCTGATCTCTTTGATTCTTGCTACTATACGGTCACAGCAGAAAATTGCGCTGGCAATTGCTTCGTCAGACGTCGCTGCTACTCTACTTGATGGTGGCCGAACTGCACATTCTGCGTTGAAATTACCGTTGAACATACAAGTCGTTGAAACACCAACGTGCAACATATCGAGGAATTCAACAATGGTAAAAGTTTTGCGAGGAGGTGGAGTAGTTCTATGTAATGAGGGCCCAATGGCTAACAAAAAGTCATTAGAAGCATTCAATAGAACAATGCAAGATTTACGCCAAAAGTAACAAATTTTTGGCGGAGCATTAATCTTATTATCCGGCGATTTTCGGCAAACTTTGTCAGTCATTCCTCGATCAACTCCTGCCGACGAAATAAACGTATGTTTAAAATCGTCAGTTTTGTGGAGACATGTTCAAAGGCTGACTCTTACCATCAACATGCGAGTCCATATGCAAAATGATCGATCCGCAGCGGCGTTTTCGAAGCAGTTGTTGGGCATTGGCGAAGGCAAAATACCAATCGATGATACCGGTTTGATCACATTGCCGAACAACTTTTGTACACATTTACTATCGAAAAAAGAATTGATGGAAAGTGTATTTCCGAATATTGTTCAACACTATCAACGCCACGATTATTTAAAAGAACGCGCAGTATTGGCACCGAAAAATGTACACGTCAACGACATCAATTTTGCCATTCAAGAAAAACTGCCAGGAGAAGCTACAACATATATGAACATCGATTGATAGCGTTTTTAATCAAGATGAAGTAGTCAATTATCCAAATGAATTCTTGAATTCTTTGGATCCCCCCGGTCTGCCACCGCATCGTTTGGTCCTGAAAGTCGGTTCACCCATTATACTTCTACGAAATCTGTAGCCACCGACTTTGTGTAATGGCACAAGACTTTCAGTCAAAAAATTGTGGCCAAATTTGATTGAAGCAACAATACTAAATGGCAAGGCAGCAGGTGAAGTTGTACTCTTACCACGCATTCCCATGATTCCAACGGACACGCCATTTGAATTTAAGCGCTTGCAGTTCCCAGTACGTCTTGCCTTTGCGATGACCATCAACAAATCGCAAGGGCAAACGTTTCAAGTGTGCGGCGTCAAGAACCGTGCTTCTCCCACGGCCAATTGTTCGTCGCATGCTCGAGAGTGGCAACACCAAGGTGCTTATTCATTTACGCGCCAGGTGGAAAAACCAAAAATGTTGTATACCAATATATTTTATAAATGTTTTATAAATAAGTAACAGTTTAACACCAATAAATAAAACACAAAGTAAAAACCCTTAAGAGCTTTAATCGATTTAGGTGTAGCGAAACGCACAGGGTAACAGCTAGTAATAAATATAAAGGAAGGGAGTTTTCACAACGGCACCAAAGGTGGCTATTGAAACTGCAAGAATTTAATTATGAAATGGAATATCAGAAAGGGAAAAATAATTTTGGTAGCAGATTTTTTAAGCCTAATTGAAAATTCTCCAAAAATCGACGAAAGTAATGATAGAGAATCCAATTTAGAAATGTCAGATCCAATACATTCCGCAGAAGAGGAACTATTAGAACACTTCTTCATAAAAGAAGAAATTGTCAACAAAAAAAATTATATGATAAATTTTAGTAATTGTAAAATCGAAGTAAAAAAAAATCGTATGAAAATTGTAAAAAATAATTTTTTGACAAATACATAGTATATCCTGTATCAGTATTAAATCAGACATATGAAGTAAAAGTAAATTTTGAAAAAAATTTATTAAACCATATCGAAGATTTTAAAAGAAATAGAGGAACTAAAATATCATAAAAACGTATCCTATGGCATAAGTGCCTCACTAATTATAGCAATATTAATAAGTATAATTATTGTTACTATTTACTTATGTGAAAGAAAAAAATGAAAAGACTTCTCAGAGTGGCTCTTGGGGAGTTACATCTCAGGTTACGTCTGACGGCATGCAGTTGTGCACCACATCGCATGATCAGCCAGTACGTGAATAAAACTGCAGACTCGGCATATTTTGAGTCTGTTGGAATGTGCGGTACACCCACACATTCGGGGAGACTCGAGCTGCTGATCTGATGGCAGAGTCAGACTGATTCTTGCTACAGAGTAGAAAGCAACGTTTTAATTCATAACTCGCGCTTCGCTCAACTTATGGTCAACATATTCGGCCTATTGAGCATACAATTCGCAACACCATCACTCATCTTGAGACATAACGTTCTTTATTGGGTAATATTAGACTGAAAAGACCTCGTCCGCTACGCAGCATAGAAAATATAGCAGCCGTAGCTGATAGTGAGCACGAAGACCGTTGGGAGTCGATTAGGCGCCGTTCGCAGCAACGGGGCAGTCCAGTCATCATAGCATGTGAAAAAATCCTTCGTCGTGATGGCCATCAGAGCCTTCTTCTATTCAGCTTTTATATCCTCAATTGAGTCAAAATGGTGTCCTTGGATTGGTCATGTGAATTTGCTGAATAACTTGAAGTTACACGAAGGTAAATCAAGCGTATGCGTTGGTTTCGTGACGATATTAGTAGAAAATATGGCGAAATGATCACGAATAACCAATGCAAACCCATCTCATAGTGCATTATCGCACTTACTCGTATTTGTTCAATAAATTCAGACATAGTAAAAATCGAAGAATTCACTTTTAGAGTCTCACAAAACAATGTGTATCTCAAATACTAATGAATATTTCGACGTGAAATTTAGCATAGATGTCACTAACAGTATTACCAACGTACAGAAAAAAAAAATTTACCGATTCAAAAAACGACCTGTGCAACCAACATTGATATAATACAATGGTTCCAATCTAAAAAAAACAATCACGGGTTCACCATGGTACATGCGTAATGAAGTATAAATTAAAAATTCACCTTTCAATTTGATCAAACTTCGGTGAGCAGATATTTCACGTTTTGAACCAGTCGATTTGTCACCAAGATTGCGTGATATCCCATCGTTAGACTTTTTCTGTGAGGATATGTAAAGTCTAAAGTCTATGCGGATAATCCTGCTTCGATTCAGGCCTTTGAGCGAGTGGCATTCGCCAGTATCTCGAACCATCAAAAGAAATTATTTTATTATGGCAAGAGTATAAAAACCGAGAATAGTGAGTGAAATCGTATTAAAGATTTGATGGGTGAAAAAACCACTGAGTAAAAATGAGACCTTTATAGGCATTACACAAGTTTCAATCTATTCGTCCCTCTGGCTAGAGTCCAACAGCAGTGGCCTAGCCACCTAGGGGCTAGGCGAGGCAATGCCCCGGGCTCCCCAAGGGCCCTGAATCCTTACCAGAAATCTCGATCGAACTGAACTTTTGGAAATTTTTCCGATTTTCAAAATGAATATGACAGTTGCAACACCACTTTAATCATGAGAACTCATTTGAGAGAAATTCAAGAATTATGGATAAAAAGAAGAAACCCAGTGGTGCATTTAAACGCAAACAACGTCAAGAAAGAGAAGATAGTAAACAAAAATCAAAAGTTATTCGATATCATACTTACCCTAACAAAGAGTTCTTTGGCTTTGAGAGGACATTAAGAAGTCAGGAAGGATAACACGTCAATTTGAGCGAGGCGAGTAAAGTTTTAGCAGAGATCAAAGAAATTTATAGAAATGACTTAGAATTATTGCTACCAATTTTCAAGAAAAAAGGAAACAAAAAGTTAAAAAACATTATGAAGAATTAGTCTGTCATATATTCGATTTCCTAACACCAACATTTGTATTACATGTTGATAAAGCAACTTTATTAAAAAAGTGTGACGAATTCCAAAGATAATATTCAGATATAACATGCCCTAGTTTTTCACTTTAATTTATTAATATTTACCATCTAGTTTTACTTCAATTAGTTCAAGCATGGACTGTTCAACAAATTACATATGTAAGGAAATAATGAGCAAATATGGAGTGATAGAATGCGACCTAACGGAAGTATTTACAGCAATGTTATTATTTTTTTTACAATTCCTGTGACTTCTGCAGCAGCTGAAAGGTCATTTAGCAAATTAAAAATAATAAGAAATTATTTAAGAAATAATATGGGCCAAACTCGACTCCGACATCTATCGCTAAAAGCAATTGAAAACAAAACCGCATGAAGCCTGGATTTTAACAAAGTCATTGATACTTTTGCGAAAACGAAAGCTAAGAAAAGGTTGTAAATACAATTGTTATTTAGTCAGTTGGTAGGCCCGACTTTTATATGAAAAACCCTTAAATCTTCTCTATTTCGTTTTGTTAGCCAAACCTTCACCATGTATTAATTGTAAATTATGTTGTTACTGTTTAATATTTTTAATACTTGCAGTGCAAAAAAAAAAGCTTAAGCAGCTTAGCATTTTTAAAGTATTTATAGTATATTTCATATTTTTATTTGATAAAACCCAGTCAGTTTATATAGCCGTAGGGCCCCATTTTTAATTCGCCTTAGGGCTCCAAGTTATAGCGGAAGAACTAAGTATGGATCTTTTGCTAAGTAACATAGAAATAGGCTTTCAATTATTACGAATTGTAAGTGTGTTATTCAGCAGAAAACAAAATATCATAAATACTTATATTTATTGTTAGTTTTAGCAGGTTAGCTATTAAGAAAAACCGATTTTGGTTATTTTATTATGGTCGTGGTTCAGCTGACGCAGATACTGTAGGTATAAGTATGGAGTTTCAGCTTTACTTATAGCTAATAAAATCGTATAAAAAATGTAATATACATTACGGATATAAGACAAGTCGCCTTTTGGACTAGATGGTGTGACTGGTACGCTGTTGGATTTTGTTTTGTTTTCTAAACCATCTTCTTCCAATGGTGAATAAGATGAATATATGATGTCGTTTAAAATTTCTCTCTCGGTTCGTCCAGTATATTTAAATTTTGCGCCACGCGAGAATATGCCACCACCATAGTTAAGACATGCATTTTGACAGTTTGGAAGCCTGAAAATAAATATAATATATTTATATTAAATTAAGTTAAGAATTAACGTATGTCACAATATTACCTGCTTATAATATTATAAACAATATGTGAAATCTCATTAGCTTGATGGTTTTGCAATAAGCAAATGGTATCACTAGTATTAAAATGACAGTACAGTTTTAATGTGAATCCCATCGCGTAATTCGCACTGAATTACATGAATAAAATATCCGTTAAAGTTTGTATATAATCGCAGCATTCTCTTTTTATTTTGGCAATTTTTACTTAATTTATGAATAAATGGCGACTGCAAGAATAGAAAAAAATGAGAGATCTTGATCAAACATAGTATGTTGGTTCCTTAGTACAAAAAAAAATCGAGTTCGTAGATGGGCGACATCGGACCACCACCTCGCCCACTTATCGCCATTAGTCGAAAACTTATAAAGTGCAATAACTCAGCACCTATTTAGGATATAAGGCTGCAATTTGGTACAGAGGATTGCGGTAGTAAGGGGCATCTGTAGGCAAAATTTTTTGAAAAAGTAAGCGTGGCCCCTCCCACTAACAAGTTTAATGTATGTAAAATTTCTGATTTACGGAATTAAAATACACTTTTATATTACGTATGGTTTGCTTTATTCACAATAAAATTCAAATAAACGTATCACTTAGATTTAGATTAGCCAAAAGTCACCAAATTAGCACTGAGCGTCGCTACGCTCAGCGTTACAATAAAGGAAAAATTAAAGTCACCAAATTCGCAGCGCATCCGTTACGCTGGATGTTGCAATTAACAAAGAGAATCACTTAAACTCTACGGAGTGTCTCATATATCGGCACGGAGCGTTTTACTACCCCCAGCGTAACAATTTAGAATGGAAATCACAAAAGTCACTTAAACGGAAAAACTGAATAATATGGCGCTTTAGCGAAGAATATCTCTAGCTCAATAAAATGAGTACTACACTGCTCCGCGTTACAATCAGGAATGGCAATCATTCTTATCTCGCTATGATGGACGCTAAACCTTACCGCCCACAACTTCTACGTAATCCACAATTGGCATCCACTATTTGACATTCGAATAAGTGGTTGCCACTTATCTGTTAATTATGATGAATTATGAAATTCGGACAACAATTCGAATCCCACATGTATATATCTCATAAACCACTTAAGCCACAACAACCAAATTTGCTGAGTGGAATTCTTCTTATATCACTTCTACCTACGATTGGCTTTACACCTCAAAGTAAATCCCTGGCTTTGATTCTTGTAATTTGCAAGAGTATAAAATGTTTGGTGCCACCCGAACTTAGCCCTTCCTTATTTGTTTTTTGTTTGTTTTAAAATATTTTTTTGTTTTTTGTTTGTTAAATACATTTTATTTGCAATCTATTTTAGTAAATAAAAATAAACTTATGAAAAATAATATACAATATAACAATATGTTCTAAATACAAATGTTTACATATATAAAAAATTTAATTATACATTTAATATCGTAGTAACATATGTAATTAAACATTTACTTAATTCCTAAATGGGAGATCTTGTCTTTTAAGTCTAATAGTTTCATTACTATCATCTAATAACATGACAGCCAAAGAATTGTCATGATAACTTACCCTGTGCAAATATGCTGAACTAAATTTTTTAATTTCATCTTTAACATATATTCAGGTCTGAATGAATGGCTTTATTTGTTATGAACCAAGGCGCGTTTGTAATTAATCTTAGAGTTTTCGATTGGTATCTTTGTAGAATTTCAATATTTGAATTACAAGCAGTGCCCCAGAGTTGCACACCGTATGTCCATATAGATTTTATATAGATTTATATAATAGTAATTTATTTTCAAGATGTAACTGCGATGTATAGTATGTCCAAGTAGCCAATAAAGTTGTTTGGTTTTTATTTTTAATTGTTTATTTTTGGCTTGTATATGCTGTTTTCAAGTTAATCGTTTGTCCAAGTGCATGTCGAGGTATTTAACGCTACCACTTTTAGGAATAGTATTGCCATTTAAAAGCAAAGGAGGGCAGTCGCCTCGCCCTAATGTAAATAAAGCGTTTACGGATTTACTAACTTTTGCTTTCATTTTCTAGCAATCTAACCGAGTCTCTATCTTGTTCAATTCTCTTTGCACTAAATTAGAGCAGTGTCATCAGCATAAGTAGCAATTAATACATTTCCAGTTTCAGGAATGTCAGATGTAAAGATGGTGTATAGTACAGGGCCAAGAACGCTTCCCTGTGGTACTCCAGCATTTATGTATTTTATGTCAGACGTATCGTCATTTATCTTTACATAAAACGACCTGCTTGTTAAATAAGACTTGAGAATTAGATATACTTGAGCGGAGAATACTTTTTTATAATTTGAATAGTAGACCATGATGCCAAACTTTATCAAATGCTTGCTGTATGTCTAAAAACGCAGCTGAACAATATTCTTTACGTTCTAAAGCATCAATAATGTAATTAATTACACGGTGGCATTGTTCGGGAGTACCATGATATCGACGAAACCCAAATTGAAGTTCAGGTATCGCCTTTCCACACCCCCCTTTCAGTGGACAGCCAGACCAGCGTGTGTTTTACGGCGAGGATTGGTGCGACGGTGATCTACACGACGGTGACTTGTGCGGCGGCAATGTGTACGACGGTTATTGGTGCAACGGCGATTTATGCACAACGGTGACTTGTACAACGGCAATGTGTACGACGGTGATTGGTGCAACGGCGATTTATGCACAACGGTGATTGTACAACGGCAATGTGTACGACGGTGATTTGTGCAACGGCGATTTATGCACAACGGTGACTTGTACAACTGCAATGTGTACGACGGTGATTTGTGCAACGGCGATTTATGCACAACGGTGACTTGTACAGCGGCAATGTGTACTGCGGTGATCTGCACGGTGACTTGTACAGCGGCAATGCGTGCTGCGGTGATCTGCACGGTGACTTGTACAGCGGGAATGCGTACTGCGGTGATCTGCACGGTGACTTGTACAGCGGCAATGCGTACTGCGGTGATCTCCACGGTGACTTGTATAGCGGCAATGCGTACGGCGGTGATCTGCACGGTGACTTGTACAGCCGCAATGCGTACTGCGGTGATCTGCACGGTGACTTGTACAGCGGCAATGCGTACTGCGGTGATCTGCACGGTGACTTGTATAGCGGCAATGTGTACTGCGGTGATCTGCACGGTGACTTGTACAGCGGAGGAGAAATGGTTAATTGATTGCACAAGGGAAGGCACTCACTCGAAGCGTTGACCTCTGGTTCGCAACTCCCTTGGCGTTCCTTATCGCCCAGTCGCCTGATGGCCGCGTTAGCGTTCTCGTAACGGTGCCCAACGGTGTGCAGGCAGCGGTACTAACGCCGCGTGTTCTAGACGCAGTTACGGCAATGCCATCGCGAGCATTGGCATCACCCAGCGGTGATGCCTTTGCTGCGCGGTGCCTGCGAATTCCCTCAACTACCGGGCAGGGCCATCGCGAGCACTGGCATCACCCGGCGGTGATGCCTTTTCTGCGCGAAGCCCGCGAATCCCCCCCTCCTACTGTATAGGGCAGAGTCATCGCGAGCACTGGCATGATGCCTTTTCTGCGCGATGTCTACCCCATACTGTTTACTTCTACTTTTATATACAATGCTACCTATTTCTACTATTGTTACACTTACCCCTGCCTGTTGCTGCCGATGGCGACCGTCCTCGCCGGAGTGCTGGAAGAAAATGATCGCACTGGATGTGAAGTGCTTGCTTATATAGCAGCACAGCGCAGCTTTCGCCACTGTAGTGGGGTGAGTTGTGTGCGTAGCTTTGGTCAGTGCGGTGAGGTGAAGTTTAGGATAATTCTGGTATGGTGGAAAGCTCTACGTTGAGGTCGGGTGTAGTGGTGTTGACGTAAATTATTGTAAGGTGGTGAAAGCCACGTTACAGTCCCCCCCTCACTTCGGACAACGATACTTCGCTGGTAACAGGTGGAAGGAGTGGTCTCGATTTCCCACGATGGGTTGGCTGGAGGCTGTCTGGCTGTCCTGGTTGGCATGTGCCGTGAACGGGGAACGGGTGTGGAAACCTTTATTTAATAGTTGTTTCTTAACCTATAGTACAAAGGCGTCTTAGGTCTTATAGCTATGCGTACTTACAACTAGTGACACCCATTTAATGTAATTGCATAAATGCATAAATAGTGCAAATACATACTTAAGACTAGTAACTTAATTGTGATGGCTGCTCTGAGGTATTCACTCATATAAATGAAGGACGCATCTTTCCCCACCGTATCGCACCAGAACCCGGTCGCCTTCTAGCTTCTGTAGGGCTAGACGTCGGCCCCGGAAGAATAGCGTTCGCTTGGAGCGCTTGATAAAGTGTTGTCGTGTCATTACCAGCCCTTCCAGGAACCCTGGGATTTCGGTCACCAATTAATACATTTCCAGTTTCAGGAATATCAGATGTAAAGATGGTGTATAGTACAGGGCCAAGAACGCTTCCCTGTGGTACTCCAGCATTTATGTATTTTATGTCAGACGTATCGTCATTTATCTTTACATAAAACGACCTGCTTGTTAAATAAGACTTGAGAATTAGATATACTTGAGCGGAGAATACTTTTTTTTAATTTGAATAGTAGACCATGATGCCAAACTTTATCAAATGCTTGCTGTATGTCTAAAAACGCAGCTGAACAATATTCTTTACGTTCTAAAGCATCAATAATGTAATTAATACACGGTGGCATTGTTCGGGAGTACCATGATATCGACGAAACCCAAATTGAAGTTCAGGTATCGCCTTTTGATGTTCAGGTATTCTCTTTTAGGAAATGGTTAAGCTTTAAAATAGAATTATATATAAGTGTTAGCAACATAATTCCTTTTTTAGGTAAACATTTAGCTACTTTGGCATCAATTTTGTCATATCCTGGGGCTTTCTTGTTAGGCAATTTCTCTATTTCAGTACGTATTTCAGCGGGTGTTATATGCTTCAGTGGAAAAGACATTTGACATGCTATGTCAAGGAATTCTAATATTTCAGCATCATTGTTCCTGCCATTGTTATCAAAAGGAGTGCAAGTTGTTTCAAGGTATTTACTAAATGCATTTGCTTTACTTTTATCTGTTCTACACCAAACGTTGTTACTGTCTTTGATAGGTACATTTCTTTTTTTAGGCCGTTTTATGTATTTTGTAGCATTCCATATCTTATGGTCTTCATTATTTCTATAATTTAAACTCTCAATATATTCGGATATCGATTTATTTCTGAAATCAGCTAATTTTTCGTTTAGCCGCATTGTGGCTTAGAATTGTTTTGCCAGTTGGCTTTCTGCTGGTTTGACATTTTTTTCGTAAACGTCTTTTATTCTGTATTAATGCTCTAATTTCTGTAAACACGTGAAATGAGTTGTGAGGCGAGAATTCTGTAATGGGGTTTCGCCCTTAGCTGAGGTATGCTCAGCCGCTCCAGGGTCAGCCTTGGGACCCACGAACCCTTAGCAAATAAAAGATTTAGTTCAATAGATGAAGTGTCCACACACCCCCCTTTCAGTGGACAGCCAGACCAGCGTGTGTTTTACGGCGAGGATTGGTGCGACGGTGATCTACACGACGGTGACTTGTGCGGCGGCAATGTGTACGACGGTTATTGGTGCAACGGCGATTTATGCACAACGGTGATTGTACAACGGCAATGTGTACGACGGTGATTTGTGCAACGGCGATTTATGCACAACGGTGACTTGTACAACTGCAATGTGTACGACGGTGATTTGTGCAACGGCGATTTATGCACAACGGTGACTTGTACAGCGGCAATGTGTACTGCGGTGATCTGCACTGTGACTTGTACAGCGGCAATGCGTGCTGCGGTGATCTGCACGGTGACTTGTACAGCGGGAATGCGTACTGCGGTGATCTGCACGGTGACTTGTACAGCGGCAATGCGTACTGCGGTGATCTCCACGGTGACTTGTACAGCGGCAATGCGTACGGCGGTGATCTGCACGGTGACTTGTACAGCCGCAATGCGTACTGCGGTGATCTGCACGGTGACTTGTACAGCGGCAATGCGTACTGCGGTGATCTGCACGGTGACTTGTATAGCGGCAATGTGTACTGCGGTGATCTGCACGGTGACTTGTACAGCGGAGGAGAAATGGTTAATTGATTGCACAAGGGAAGGCACTCACTCGAAGCGTTGACCTCTGGTTCGCAACTCCCTTGGCGTTCCTTATCGCCCAGTCGCCTGATGGCCGCGTTAGCGTTCTCGTAACGGTGCCCAACGGTGTGCAGGCAGCGGTACTAACGCCGCGTGTTCTAGACGCAGTTACGGCAATGCCATCGCGAGCATTGGCATCACCCAGCGGTGATGCCTTTGCTGCGCGGTGCCTGCGAATTCCCTCAACTACCGGGCAGGGCCATCGCGAGCACTGGCATCACCCGGCGGTGATGCCTTTTCTGCGCGAGGCCCGCGAATCCCCCCCTCCTACTGTATAGGGCAGAGTCATCGCGAGCACTGGCATGATGCCTTTTCTGCGCGATGTCTACCCCATACTGTTTACTTCTACTTTTATATACAATGCTACCTATTTCTACTATTGTTACACTTACCCCTGCCTGTTGCTGCCGATGGCGACCGTCCTCGCCGGAGTGCTGGAAGAAAATGATCGCACTGGATGTGAAGTGCTTGCTTATATAGCAGCACAGCGCAGCTTTCGCCACTGTAGTGGGGTGAGTTGTGTGCGTAGCTTTGGTCAGTGCGGTGAGGTGAAGTTTAGGATAATTCTGGTATGGTGGAAAGCTCTACGTTGAGGTCGGGTGTAGTGGTGTTGACGTAAATTATTGTAAGGTGGTGAAAGCCACGTTACAGTCCCCCCCTCACTTCGGACAACGATACTTCGCTGGTAACAGGTGGAAGGAGTGGTCTCGATTTCCCACGATGGGTTGGCTGGAGGCTGTCCTGGTTGGCATGTGCCGTGAACGGGAACGGGTGTGGAAACCTTTATTTAATAGTTGTTTCTTAACCTATAGTACAAAGGCGTCTTAGGTCTTATAGCTATGCGTACTTACAACTAGTGACACCCATTTAATGTAATTGCATAAATGCATAAATAGTGCAAATACATACTTAAGACTAGTAACTTAATTGTGATGGCTGCTCTGAGGTATTCACTCATATAAATGAAGCACGCATCTTTCCCCACCGTATCGCACCAGAACCCGGTCGCCTTCTAGCTTCTGTAGGGCTAGACGTCGGCCCCGGAAGAATAGCGTTCGCTTGGAGCGCTTGATAAAGTGTTGTCGTGTCATTACCAGCCCTTCCAGGAACCCTGGGATTTCGGTCACCGGTGTTACTTCTTGGTGCGATGTGTCAGGCGTGACCGGTCGTGCGCTGATCTCGGCAATTGGAGGTCGGGTCGTCGTCGCGGTTGGTGTCGCTTTTGGGTGAGGCGGCGTTGTCTCGACGTTGGTCGTGGCAGTTGCTGGGGCAGACGCCCCATCGTCGTTCGAGCACGCCGGCGTTGTTGTGGCGGGTGCTTTTTGCGCCTTCTCTGCGAGTGGCTTCGCGGTACTGGCTTCCGCCCTGACGGTACTCGTTGCCGTGCCTCGCTGGACCACCAGCTTCGTGGTCTGCTTCACGTGGCGTTAGGGCTCTCCTGGTGGTCGGGAGCTTCCGGGCATTTGTGCTGAACGGCGTCTGTCGTGGCAATACTTCTACTACCGCTGGTTCTGTGGCCGGCCGACTTCGGGTGGAGGCTTTGATGACGCTGCGCTCTAGGGGCTGCTTGGATGCCCTCGGGCGAGTTCGGGCGGCTGATCCGGTGACGTCTACGCTTATTGCGTTCAACGGGTGCACCTCGGTTGCATTTGTGTGCACACGAAGTCGTGCTTCCGGTGGTGGTTGTGGCTTTTGAGGCTCATCTGCTGGTTGTGGTTGGCGCTTGGTATGGCGGCCCGATGCGTGTGGCATTCCGCTCACTACGTGTTTCATTTCGTTTATCTGGAAAGAGATGAGCAAACGGTCTAGGATCGTGTTTATCTGGGGAAGTGGGTAAGCGTCTGGTATGCTTGCTGCGTTAAGTTGCCTCTCGGTTAGCATAGCAAGATGATCGGTGGGTGCCGGTGTGCTTAGGCGTGTAGCGGTTAGAGGTTGGCCATCGATGGTGATAGTCAGGTCTCGCTTCCTTAAGAAATCCATGCCTAAGATGACATGTTCCGAAAGCGTCGGTAGAGCTGATACAAGTAGTCGCGTAGACTTGTTACCCAGCTCTATTGTAACAGGATACATTTTCGTGCTAGGGTATATACGTCTGGTTAGCTAGCTGAATGCGACGGGTCTGGCGTCTGGCTTTAATTTGGTGTTTATCTAGATGACGTTGAAGTTCTTTACCGATATATGTGAGCGTGGCTCCGGTGTCCACCAGAGCTTCTATCTGCATGCCTGCGACAGTAATGGGCAAATAATAACGGCCATCTTGTTTCCCTTCTGGGTACGGAATCGTTGCGTTGAGTGCTATTGTACTGGGTTTGGACGGAGTAGCTCGCATCGTCGCATGTGTAGGACAATTGCAGTCTCGAGACATGATTCCGTCGCGTCCACAGCGAGAGCAAAATATTCGGTGCTGGTTGCGACATTGGTGCCTTCGGTGTCCCGGCTGCTTACATCGCCAACAAACTTTTTCGCAGCAATACTAAATACTTACCGCCGTCAAACAGTGATTGGTGTTTCTTGCTTGCCTGGCCTTCTCGCTTCTTAACAATTCGTAGTCTTCGGTTAGCTCGAGTAGTTCATCTACGCTGTTGAAGTCGCTTCGACGGACGTATAAGCGATATTCCACCCTTACACCGTCATATATACGATCGGTGTGATCTTCATCGCGAAGTTTCGGGTGCTGGCGAATAAGCGTTTGGATAGCCAGCACATAATCCTTTGCCTTCTCTCTGGGAAATTGCTTGCGCTGATGGATGGTTTCTTCCAGATGTGCAAGGTGTCGTTTCGGTAAAAGAACCGTTCAGCCTCGTAACGAAAGTCGTCCCACGTGTTCATGACGTTACGTTTTACACGAAACCATTGCAGCGCTTTGTCTTGCAAAATTTCCGGCATCGTAGCAAGAAGCTGGTTATTTGCTATAGAGTAGCACTCGGCGAGTTCCTCGCATCGCTCTAAAAAGTCGTGTAAATTTTCGCGACCGCTGTGGCGTATGTTCCATTGCCGCACGGAGTTCATAACCTCCAAATCTGGCAATTTCGCAGCCAGTGTGATGTCACGTGTTGCTATCGCTTTGCTGGGGATTCTCACTGTGGTGGTTGGAACGAGTATGGTGGCGTTATCTTCCTCCTTCATTTCCCTTTCCAAAGCTTTCACCAGATCCTTCGTGGATTTATTGTGGTGCTTTGCACGGATGCAGGCGCTCAGCTCGCTACGGAGATCTGCTACGGTGCGCCCTTCGACAGCGATGTGGTGTCGTCTGCACTCGGTGATTAATCGGTCCTTCTTCAGCCAGTAAATCCAACTGGTCGTGTCCGTCTCCAGCGTTAGAGCCTTATTCGCTGGAGTACTGCGATGCTTGTGATTGTTTGGGGGGCGCGGCGAACCTGAGTCATGAGCGTTGGTGACTGTTTCATGTTTTCCACTGTCACTCACAAAATCAGGTCCCTGCTCGGGCGCCATTTGTAATGGGGTTTCGTCCATAGCTGAGGTATGCTCAGCTGCTCCAGGGTTAGCCTTGGGACTCACGAACCCTTAGCAAATAAAAGATTTAGTTCAATAGATGAAGTGTCCAAACCCCCCCCTTCAGTGGACAGCCAGACCAGCGTGTGTTTTACGGCGAGGATTGGTGCGACGGTAATCTACACGACGGTGACTTGTGCGGCGGCAATGTGTACGACGGTTATTGGTGCAACGGCGATTTATGCACAACGGTGACTTGTATAACGGCAATGTTTTTTTGTTTTTTTTTTTTTTTTGTTGCCGGAGGGGAAATCTTCGAAAGATACCGTCCTGTTTCGGACGGCATGCACGATTCATCCTACTCGCGCATGTGCCGCCATTGTTAACAAGTGCGGAAACGTTCGGAGTAGGACGCCTACGTACTAAACCCTAACTCCGTCTCCTCAAGCTATTTAATTTCCTTGCGGGACCGCCGCTAGGCATTTCTTCGCAAGGATAGCTTTAGCCGGTTGGCTCTCGTTCTAAGAAGTTTCCAAGTTGATCACCCGTCTTTCGCTCTTTCTTTGCCATTCCTTCCTTCTTAGCTCTATTAGGGCTGTCGCGCTCCATTCTCTAACAAACTTCCACACCTGTTGGGAACGTAGCATGTGTGGTACAATATTTTCAGGGGTTAGCCGCTCTGAGAGAAGTTGCTCTAGCTCCTCTCTTTCATCTTTATAACGGGAGCACAGAAAGAAAATGTGCCACGCGCTCTCAATCCCGTTTCCGCAAAAAGAGCAGTTAAACCCATCGTCATGTCCATATTTGTGTAAATACTCTCTGAAGCAGCCGTGCCCAGTCAGGAACTGCGTCAAGTAATAGTCCGTTTCACAGGGATTTCTCTCTATCCACAACTGCAAATTTCTGATTAACGTGTGTGTCCATATACCTTTTGTTGTTTCGTCCCATCGTTTCTGCCACTCGTTTAGGCTGGTTTGCCTTTCTTGCTGCTTCTCTTGTTTATTTAGCCGTCTGCCCGCGTTTTTCGTTTTGTCATAAATTCGTTTTAGCTCCATCGCCATAATATCTGGAGGCATGATACCTGAAATAATTCCAGCCGCTTCGTGTGATACAGTCTGGAAAGCGCAAGCTACCCTGGTTGCACTTAACCGAACTACTGCTTTTGTCCTATTCGCATATGTTTTGCGCAGCAATGCTGGTCCCCATATGGGTGCGGCGTACATAAGTACTGACTGGCTAACTTTTGATAGAAGAGCGCGTCTGTTTTGACTAGGTCCACCTATATTGGCCATGATTCTCGCTAATGCAGCCGTCACTTTTGCTGCTCCCTCACAGGCTTTCTCGATGTGGGTCCGATAATTTAGCCTCGCGTCAATAATTACACCTAGGTATTTCAACGATTGTTGCGTTGGGATATTGTATCCATCGATGTTGAGCGTAGTCGCCTCTAGCTTTTTTCTACTCGTTATTAGTACCGCTTCAGTTTTTTGGCCTGCTAGCTGGAGCTTTGCTTTTGTGAGCCATTCTTTTATTTTTATCGCCACGTGGTTGCATAGGTCCTCAATCTGGCTTATTTCTTTTGCCACTACCGTTACTGCTATATCATCATCGTACCCGATTATTTGTATTTCTTTGAGCAGAGGGAGGCGGATCACATCGTCGTATAAAACATTCCACAGTAGTGGCCCAGTACTGAGTCTTGTGGTACACCGCCTGTTACAGTGTAGTATTTAGGACCTTCTTCTGTGTCATATAGCAGTAATCTGTCGAAGAGGTAGCTAGATATGATCTTCAGTAGGTAGAGTGGTGTCTTCTTTAGTTTCAGGGCTTCCATGATATGCGGCCAATAGGCCGAGTTGAAGGCATTTTTTACGTCGAACGTCACAACCGCGCAGTATTCTTTGGTGCCATATAACCATCTGGTTCCCTCAATTGCATTGCTTGCGACCTCTGTTAGCTTTTTTATGGCGTCTATTGTCGACCTGTGCCTTCGAAAACCATATTGGTTTTCGGCTAAGCCCGGTGGCTGTCTTTCTAGATGTTGTTCTAGCCGCACGCAGATTATACGCTCCAGTATTTTCCCCATTGTGTCCAACATACATAATGGTCGGTAGGAGCCTGGCTCTCCTGCTGGTTTATTTGGCTTTTGTATAAGCACCAGCCGCTGCTTTTTCAAAATCTTAGGGAATACTCCTTCCTGTAAGCATTGCGTATAAACTTCCGTAAATGGGGTGGGTTTATTTTTAATAGCGAGTTTCTGGGCCTTATTTGGTATGCCATCTAGGACTGATGCTTTAGTGTTTGCAAATCTTTCTGTTGCTTCAATAGTTTCTTGGTCAGTAACTAGTGGTACGTTTGTAGCTTCTTTTACTTGCTGCCTTTGTAACAGTTGCGTCGGAAAGAGCGTTTGGACAACCGTCTTTAATAGTCTAGGGCATGTAGGCGCTTGTCCTTTATGGCCTTTAAGCTTTGACATGACGATTTTGTATGCATCACCCCACGGGTTTTCTTCGACCTTGTTGCATAGCTCTTTAAAGCAACAGGCTTTGCTCTTCTTTATTGATTTCTTCAGTTCATTCCGCTTTCGTTTAAAGTGCTCGCTTAGCATCATGAATTCTGGCGTTTGTCGTCGCCTTTGACACTGGCGCCTAGCTTTGTGGCATTCACTTCTCAGGGCCTCAATAGTCTCATTCCACCAGTATGCGGGTTTCCTGTATGTGTCTTGTTTTTTCCTACACATAGCGGCATCGCAGGCTTTACTGACATGTTTAACTAGGCATTCAGCCTTCTGTTCTATGTCCATAGCGTAGTTCGGATTGTCTTCTAACATTAATTTGTAGATATCGTCATCAAGTGTTTCGGCTTTCCAGCCTCTGGTTTGAACCTTTTTAAGAGACTTAGGCAATTTGTGCGTTCTGTCGATTTCTAGCAGAATTGCCAAGTGGTCACTGTGTGTGTACAGGTCGCTCACTTGCCATGTACACGACCGCACTAGAGAGCTACTAGCGAACGTTATATCGATTACAGAACCGCGGCCGTTTTTTTCGAAAGTATTTCTGTTACCAGTATTCAGCAAGACGGTGTTCAGTACCGAAAAGGCCTTCAGAAGGGTTTCTCTCCGTCTACTCGTGTACGCGCTACCCCACTCCACTGCCCATGCATTGAAGTCACCTGCCACTATGTTCATTGCGGTATTCGACACTTCTCGTACTAGATTATCGATTATTCTTTCATTATCGTCTTGTGCGCTGCTTGGCGGAATGTAGCAACTATAAAAGTTTATTTCGCATATTTTTGCCCGCGTGTAATAGGCTTGTCCTGTTAGTGGCTTTTCTTGGAACACGTTTGTTCCACAGGCACAAATGGCCGCTTTGCTCGTTAGGTCGGAGGTCCATGCTGCGCTAATGTTTTTATATTGTTCGCAGACTATTGCCACGTCGATTTTCTGCTCAAACACTGTATGCGTAAGTAGATCTTGAGCTGCTTCGCAGTGGTTGAGGTTGAGCTGTAGAACTCTCATATTTTGGCTCTTTTGCACGCTTCTTGGTAGAGAGGACATTTCTTGCTGCCTATCTGATGGTCAGACTTCTCTTTTCCTTGTTTTTTACATGCACTGCAGGACGGCTCCTTGCTGAATGTCTTTGCGAAGTGCCCTTTGTCCTCACATTTGAGGCAGCACTGACTCCTATCGTCTGAGTTTTTGCAGGTTCTCGCTAGGTGGCCATATTCCAAGCATCGGAAGCATTTTTTAAGGTTAGGCTTCTCCCTAATTCTACACACAACCCATCCTATTTTGATTTTTTTGGCTTCAATAAGTAGCCTAGCCTGTAAGGCGGGGAGGCTTATCACAGCTGTTTGGGCGCCCTAATGCCTCTGATTGAGCCTTTATCAAAGTCCTCTAGTTTTCCTATTTGCGTGCGAATAGCATAGGCAATGTCTTCCTCTCCTGTTATTTCATCCAGATCCCGGATTTCCACAGTGGTCTCACTCGTTAGGGCTTTAATTTTTGCTTGATCTCCAAGTACTTTGCCTATTTCGCTGGTGTAGTCAGCAGTGTGTTCCATTTGCGCGCTCTTAAGTTCCATTAAAATTTCCCCTTTAGCTGTCTTCCTTATCCTGGTTACACTTTCACCCAGTTTCTGGAGCGCATCTTCTTTTTTAACCGCCTTTAGGATATCGCTGTATGTCATGCTACCAGTCCGCTCGATCACTATCGCATCAGGCCTTGGTCGATGCTTATATGCTGCCTTCTTTTTCTTTTTTATTTCCGTCCACCCATCTTGCTTTCCCGGTGCCTTTCCTTTGGTACAACGGCAATGTGTACGACGGTGATTGGTGCAACGGCGATTTATGCACAACGGTGACTTGTACAACTGCAATGTGTACGACGGTTATTTGTGCAACGGCGATTTATGTACAACGGTGACTTGTACAACTGCAATGTGTACGACGGTGATTTGTGCAACGGCGATTTATGCACAACGGTGACTTGTACAACTGCAATGTGTACGACGGTGATTTGTGCAACGGCGATTTATGCACAACGGTGACTTGTACAGCGGTAATGTGTACGGCGGTGATCTGTACGGTGACTTGTACAGCGGCAATGCGTACTGTACAGCGGCAATGCGTACTGCGGTGATCTGCACGGTGACTTGTACAGCGGCAATGCGTACTGCGGTGATCTGCACGGTGACTTGTACAGCGGCAATGTGCACGGTGACTTGCACAGCGGCAATGCGTACTGCGGTGATCTGCACGGTGACTTGTACAGCGGCAATGCGTACTGCGGTGATCTGCACGGTGACTTGTACAGCGGCAATGCGTACTGCGGTGATCTGCACGGTGACTTGTACAGCGGCAATGCGTACTGCGGTAATCTGCACAGTGACTTGTACAGCGGCAATGTGTACGGCGGTGATCTGCACGGTGACTTGTACAGCCGCAATGCGTACTGCGGTGATCTGCACGGTGACTTGTAGAGCGGCAATGTGTACGGCGGTGATCTGCACAACGGTGACTTGTACAGCGGCAATGCGTACTGCGGTGATCTGCACGGTGACTTGTACAGCGGAGGAGAAATGGTTAATTGATTGCACAAGGGAAGGAGCACTCACTCGACGCGTTGACCTCTGGTTCGCAACTCCCTTGGCGTTGCTTATCGCCCAGTCGCCTGATGGCCGCATTAGCGTTCTCATAACGGTGCCCAACGGTGTGCAGGCAGCGGTACTAACGCCGCGTGTTCTAGACGCGGTTACGGCAGTGCCATCGCGAGCATTGGCATCACCCAGCGGTGATGCCTTTGCTGCGCGAGGCCTGCGAATTCCCTCAACTACCGGGCAGGGCCATCGCGAGCACTGGCATCACCCGGCGGTGATGCCTTTTCTGCGCGAGGCCCGCGAATCCCCCCCTCCTACTGTATAGGGCAGAGTCATCGCGAGCACTGGCATGATGCCTTTTCTGCGCGATGTCTACCCCATACTGTTTACTTCTATTTTTATATACAATGCTACCTATTTCTACTATTGTTACACTTATCCCTGCCTGTTGCTGCCGATGGCGACCGTCCTCGCCGGAGTGCTGGAAGAAAATGATCGCACTGGATATGAAGTGCTTGCTTATATAGCAGCACAGCGCAGCTTTCGCCACTGTAGTGGGGTGAGTTGTGTGCGTAGCTTTGGTCAGTGCGGTGAGGTGAAGTTTAGGATAATTCTGGTATGGTGGAAAGCTCTACGTTGAGGTCGGGTGTAGTGGTGTTGACGTAAATTATTTTAAGGTGGTGAAAGCCACATTACAATTCATTTCTCTTTTGGGGAGTAGCAGCAAAAACAGCTTCATGAATTAAGTTTGTAAAACCTGCAACTATATCATCCAGTTCAGCTGAAGTTTTCATAGAGGTGTGAAGTACTATATTTTGAGTTAACCAGTCTTGAAATATGGAAATATCACTTTTGTTGTTTAAATCAGAATATTTTCGTGGTTTAACATTGATTAATGTGTTGTAGCTGACAATAATTGGCGAGTGATCAGAGCTTAATTCTTCTGAGCTAACCGCATCTAAAAGCTGAGCTGGAATACCTTTATGTACAGCAAAATCTAAGAGGTCAGGAATTTTCAATGGATCACTTGGCCAATAGGTTGGCTCACCGCTTGACAGAGTTTTTAAATTATTCTTTGTAATGCATTTGTAAAGCCCTCTACCCCATCAGGGATGCTTAGCATTGTAATCTCCTCCTACAAAAAATCTTGGACCGAGACCGCTAAAGAAGCTTTCGTATTCAGAAGCTGATATGTTGTGTCATGGCGGTGAATACAAAGCATAAACACGAGTATATACATCATTATTGTTGGTTTTAACTTTTATTCCAGCAGCTTGTATTGAAGGTGTTTGAATTGGTTCAAGAGCAACATAATTGATAGAAGTTGTAATTAAAACAGCACAGCCAGCATGAGCCCTGTTACTGGGATGATTAGAAGTGACTATATCATAATTTTTAATTCGTAAAAATGTTTTATTTGTGAAATGTGTTTCTGACAATAGCGTAATGTCGATATAATTCTCATTTAAAAATATTTAAATTTGTTGAGCGTGACGGGATAAGCCATTGGCATTGCATATTGCTAATCTTAAGTACATTTGCATAACTTATTAATAAGTAGAGACATCATGTTAAGTAGAGTGTTTGTTAATTCTATTTGTTTTTCTAGCAGCTGTTCAATTTTTATCATCGCATTTTGCTCGTTTTTCGTATTACCTTTTAGTACATTAGAATAAGTCTGCTTAGTGTTCTCACTTGCCTCATTGTTAGTGGAATTTAATTTAGGTAACCCATTACTTAAGCCAGGGAAGTTTTGTTGGTCCATATATTTTTCCTCTCTTCTATTATTTGCATAAATCGGTTTTTTTTGAACAAGTTGTTGGTATACAGCGCAGCCTTTATAATTCGCTTAGTGCATTGAGCAGTTGTTCATAAAGATATGAACATGAAAGTTTTGTAACCTTAAGATAGAATTATATATACAAAATTATATTTTTGACACAACTACATTAATACATAAAAATATACATGTAAACAATAAATTAAATAAAAAGTATATACAGTCCACTAAATGTCAAGTGCAATGGTAAGCAACAAAATTGTAATATGAGACTTGCTCATAAAAATGTGAAAATCATTGCACATAAAAGAAAACTCATAAATTAGAGTATACATAATACTAATATTAAAATACAAAATATACATACTCGAAATATTAATGCACACAAGCAACAGATAAGAAA
Source organism: Bactrocera neohumeralis (assembly GCF_024586455.1). Classification (NCBI taxonomy): domain Eukaryota; kingdom Metazoa; phylum Arthropoda; class Insecta; order Diptera; family Tephritidae; genus Bactrocera; species Bactrocera neohumeralis. The sequence continues at coordinate 14,699,473 of NW_026089623.1, read as the reverse complement.
GTATCAAGCGTGTGTACGTATGTGTATAAGTGCGTTAGATGCACTAATCTAAAAAACTATAAAATATCAATGCGTTGGTATCTGAAAAAATGCAATAAAAATATAATATGCACACTAAGCATACATAGTTAAGAAATTAGAATTAAGAAATGTATTGAGGGAAGAAATTTTAATAAAGAAAACCGGAGTCAAAAGTGAACTCTCACAGTACAGACTTAAGCAAAGACTGTCTTAATCTGTACATTTGGTCCTTCGATCCTCTTTTTGAAAAAGAATCGAGCAAGTGCAAGTACTAGAAGCCTCTTAAAAGAAAAAGAGCATTACTTAGCCAAGTAAAAATAAATGTAAGCCGGAATAGCAAAGACTACCCGCATTTATAAAAATTACTTTTAGTAAAAGTTAAAAAAAAATTTGTAGCTCCCATATTAGAAGCGTCCTTGTGGCTATAACAACAAGAACAGTGCAAAAAAAAATATATATATATATACAAAACCATCTATAAAGAAGCAAATATGAAGAATTTGCTAACACGACAGAAGGAGTTGGGAGATCTAGCTGCGTTGGAGGAGCAGAAAATCCTGAGCGGAAAAATAAGAAAGGCTTCATGTCTGAAATATATGGATCATATTCAGACTGTTATGAAAGAGTTTACTGCAAATCATAATAAAATAATGGCTAAGAAGAGTCAAGAAGCTGAGGAATACATTGCGAAGAACTACTTCGAGCATGTAATGCAAACAATGGAGAATTCTATTCAGAATTTAAGAATTCAAAGTACTGCCGAAGGTGTTTCAGCAGTGAGCAGCATGTGGCAAATAGAATCTACGCCACAAACTATTCAGGTCGCACCACCTGAAGCCGCGTCTGGCGTTGAAAGAAAATATCAACGTCGAGCAAAAATGCTCAAAAGCACGATGGATGAAATACGAAGATGTGCATTGGATTCTCTCGAGCAAATGAGAGAATTCAAAACCAAGCTTCAAATACAATTTGAAAATGTTGAAGAATCATATTTTGAAACTCAAAATATCAAATTAGTTGAAACAACTAAAGAATCTATTGAGGAACAAATAGATGTATTTCGTCAAGAATACAAAATCATCATCGAAAGGTTAACGGAGAAATTAAATAATTATAATTCACCACAAACAATGTATTCCAATATAAAACTGCAGGAAATTAAAATTCCGATGTTTTACGGTGAAATGAAACAATGGTCGTCATTCCACGATCTTTTTAAAAGTTTGGTGCATGATTCGAAGCACTTTACAGAAGTGGAAAAGATGTTCCGATTGAAGACATCATTAGGTGGAGAAGCTGGTAGATTAATTCAACATCTACCAGTAACAGCAACAAATTATGAAGCTGCTTGGCAAATTCTCTAGGAAAGGTATGAGAATAGAAGGCTACAATTTACAGCACAAGTAGACAGACTACTTGATCAACCGACAGCAAATGGAGAAAGTGCACAAAGCATGAAGCAGCTGTTAGATACCACCAAAGAATGCATTTATGCTTTAAAAGGGCTAAATCTAAATTTAAATGACGAACAAGCCATCATAGCTCGGATAGTGGTTCGAAAACTAGACAAAGAAAGTCTACGTTTATACGAGCAAAACGTAAAAAAAAGTAGGGATATACAAAGCCTAGATGACGTCTTCAGTTTTCTGGAACAGCAATATCAAGTTCTAGAAGCAATACGCGACAGAAAACCAACTAAATGGAACAATCAAAAGCAGCCACAGCGAACACCTACATTTTATACAGCGGCACAATTGTGTTACTGCAAGGTTCCTGGGCATCAAATTGGTGAATGCAGAAAGTTTCAGACATTGACTACGATGAATCGAAGAAGATTCATAACAAACAACAAGTTATGCTACATTTGCCTTGATCACGTATATGAAGGAAAATGTAATAATAAAAAGAAGTGCAATAAGTGTGAAAGAAATCATCATAATTTATTGCACTTCAATGAATTCCAAAAAGGAAAAGGAGGAAGTGAAGAAAATGTCACAAAAACATCTTCCACAATGATGACGAAACATTCGGAAATGGCGATACTCCTAGCAACAGCACAGATAAGGGTGAAGGCAGCAAATGGAGAGTATGTGACATTGCGAGCTCTAATCGCTAAAAAACTACTATTTCCGAAGAAACATCTCAAATACTTCATTTACCAAGAAGAAGAGAAGTAACTGAACTACAAGGTTTAGGAAATACCACAGTGGGAGTGTCCAAATTTAAAATCAACATTAAAATCAAGCCGAGATTCCTAAGCAACGAGTCGTACAATGTCGAAGCACTAATTTTGCCGAAATTAGCGAGTGCTCAACCAGACAAAACGTTTAAATGGGATATAGAACAATTGAAAAACTACACTTTAGCTGATCCCAATTTCAATAAATCAGATCGAATCGATATTGTCATTGGAAGTGACATATATGCCGACATACTAGAAGAAGGTATATTTAAAAAGGATCGAATACTACGAAATTGGGCTGGATATTGTCGGGAGTTTTACAACAACCGAGAAAAAACAATACAATTTTAGCAGCGGTTACTACAACATTGGAGAAGTTTTGGGAAATAGAAGACACTACAACTCCAGCAGATACAGCAGATGATGATGAATGCCTAAGAATTTTTGAAAAAACAACAGTAAGAAATGGAAATAATCGATTTGTCGTCAATCTACCTTTTAAACAAAAAAGAATTAGGCGATTCTCGCAAACAAGCTATGGCGAGGTTTCTTAATCTTGAGAAAAGGTTCGCTACAAATAACGAGTTAAAACAACAATATGTGCAATTTATGAAAGAATATTCAGAAATGGGCCACATGGAAAAATCAAGTGAAAATAAATGCGGAAAATACTATTTGCCACATTATGCAGCATATACCAGAGATAAAACGAATAAAAATTCCTAGATGGTTTGAAACTAAAAACAACTTTAAATTTGAAGTACATGGATTCGCAGATGCTTCAGAGAAAGCTTATGCAGCAGTTGTATATACTAAAGTTGGATCAGTTCTAACAATTGTTGCTGGTAAAACTAAAGTGAATCCAATTAAAAATAAGAAAACGTTACCAAAACTGGAACTATGCGCGGCTCACCTACTTGCTAAATTGCTGCAAAGGATAAAAACAGTCATCAACAGAGAAATGAAAATATTTGCTTGGAGCGATTCAACTATAACGTTAGCATGGATAAATAATTGCCAAAGTAAAGACAGATTTATTAGAATACGAATAGAAGAAATCAAATTACTTGTTTCCAATGCGAAATGGCAACACGTTGGAACAAAGGACAATCCAGCTGATGTAGCAACCAGAGGGGTACTGGCGAACAAACTAATAGAACACGATCTATGGTGGAAGGGACCAAAATGGTTGCGAGAAGAGGAACATCATTAGCCAATAAAGAAGATTATTCAAATCGATGCAACGTATGTGACAACCTCAGAGGAATTACATTTCTTGGATAAGGTAATACTTAAATATTCTAGTTTAAGCAAATTAATAAGGGCAGTAGCTTACATTTTGCGATTTGTAAAAAGAATAAGAGGGAAAAAATGCCCTGAATACTTAGTTAAATCTGAAATGAAGGAAGCTGAAGAAATGTTAATAAGATATCAGAAAAAATTACAATTTAGAGAGGAAATTCAGAGTTTAGAAATAAAAAAAGAAATTAATCATAAAAGTAGCATTGCAAGCTTAAATCCAATTTTGGATAATAAGGGAATCCTTCGTGTAGGAGGTAGATTGGGTAATTCAAATCTTCAATTTAATCAAAAGCACCCAATAATATTAAATAAGTCACATTTGTCATCCTTGATAATTGAAAATATTCATAAAATAACTTTACATGGAGGAAACAAGTTAATGGAATCAATGATTAGAAGGAATTACTGGATTGTTGGATTGAAGAATTCTATAAAAAAGACAATTCGAACTTGTAGTAGATGCGTACGTTACCGCAAAGAAGTAGCAAAACAATTAATGGGAAATCTTCCAGAATTCCGAGTATCTATGTCAATTCCATTTACACACGTTGGTATAGACTATGCAGGACCGATTCATAATAAATGTTCAAAAGGACGAGGACAAAAAACATTTAGAGGATATATAGCTGTATTTGTTTGTATTGCAACAAAAGCTATTCATTTAGAAGCAGTAAGTGATTTAACAACCGAAGCGTTCCTAGCTGCTTTGAAAAGATTTTTTGCTAGAAGAGGTAAAAGTCAACATATATATTCGGACAATGGAACAAATTTTGTCGGAGCTTGTAGAAGATTAGACCGAGATTTTAAAATGGCAATCAAAAATAATTCAGCCGCAGCTCCCATATTAGAAGCAGATAAAATTCAATGGCATTTCGGGCCCCCGGCAGCTCCTCACTTCGGAGGAATTTGGGAGGCAGGAGTGAAGTCGGTGAAATATCATTTAAAAAGTTCGCAGCTCTGCTTGTTAAAAGAGTGAGTAATTGTGCGTGCTAAAAAAATTAAATAATTTTGGTGGAAAAAGGCAGAAAATTAACAAAATCTGCCCATCAATCCGGAAAATCCAAAGCGCGGTATCCAGGTGTATTGGAGTGCAGAACCAGCGACCTACAACCAGGGATAATATGATACGAGACTCTCGCATTGGCTCTCATTTTTCCCTCAAACGCGTTCCCTGACTATTTGACAGCCAAGGAGATCAGGGAATTTTTGACAGTTGATTTCAGAAAAGGCGGGATGCCAGAAGTAAAGCGCTGTAATTACTTGACAATATTAGTGTGAAATGAATTTTCACTGAACTGTGCGAACATATTATGGCAAAATAAATGTTTATGTAAATTTATTAATGATTTTGCATTTTAGCTTTTATATATGTATGCATTTTCAAAGTGTTTTGTATAATTTATTACATACTCAATATAATGTTTTTCAGCAGTGGCATCATTGACAAATGTTATAAAAAATGCGAGTTTTGACAGCTCTCTCTCGAATCAAAGAGTCTCGTATCATATTATCCATGCTACAACCACTGACTAGTTTCGATTGGAAGGTTTGTAATTTCGCCGATATCACACTTTATTGAACACAGAGGAGAAAACATCAGCTGTTTGGAGACTTTTTTGGCGCCACAAAAAATTATCTATATTACCTTAGCCTAAAAATATACTAAAAATTTAGATTAATAATTATTCACAAGGCAACTGAGTTATAGGGTTGTCAAGTATTGTTTATTTTATATTTATACCTTTAATTGTTATATGAATATAATTATAAGCAAACTTTAAAATCAATTATGCCAATTATCAAGACACCACCTCCAGGAAGGGGCAAACTAAGTAAAACTGCCAAAAAATGACGTCACAATCGAAGAACTAACAAAAAAGCTAGAGGAAATGGAAGAAATGTGTAAAACACTTTCATTGGAAGTAAATACTCTAAAAGCCGAAAATATAAAGCTTAAGTCCACTGATGTAAAGAAAATTCAGAATTTGGAAAATAAGGTTGAATTCTCAACGGATGAGGAAGAACTAGCCAGAGAAACGGAATGGATTCTAAAAAAAAGACCAGCTAAAAAACGAAAAGCGGGGTGTTCTCCTGATCTTCAGGAAAAAGCAGATAACGCCATAGCAAAACCGCTTAACCCAAAAAATAGTTCGCGGCCTCCACCAATTATGGTATCTGGAGATGCCACAGGCAGCAATTATCAACAACTATATGCTATTGCAAAATCAGAAACAAAAAACAATTTTACCATTAAGCTTTTAAATAATGGAATATATAAAGTAAATACTTTCTCCGTAGAGGACTATAGATGCATATCGAAAGCACTTTCGTGTAGAAATATATCTTGGTATAGCTTTGAGAATAAGCAAACGCGGCCAATTAGAGTTATTGTAAAAAATTTACACAACTCTTTTGATCCGAAATCGATAATTAACGGCTTAAAAGAGCAAGGATTAAATGCACTGAGTGCTGTCAATCGTCTTCAATGGAAAACTAAAACTCCCCTTGATATGTTTTTGGTAACATTCGATCCCATGGAGAACATAAAAAAGATTTATGAAACCAAAACTATATTGAACTCTATTGTTTCTATTGAACCGATAAAACTACCTAAGATGATACCACAATGCAAACATTGCCAGTCGTTTGGCCACACACAAAACTATTGTGGTAAACAACCAAGATACGTTAAGTGCGCCGGTAAGCATAAAACATCTGAATGTTCGAAACCAGAGAAACAGCAGCCTAAATGCTGTAACTGTGGCGAAGCACATCCAGCCAACTATCGAGGGTGCCTTGTTGCTAAGGAATTACAGAAAATACGAGCTAACACAATTGGCCACAAAAAAGGGGATGGTCTAACCCAAAAAGTTGAAGGTTCTGTAGACTTTAGAACAAAAAACAATGAACATCAACAACAAGAAGATCCTAAAGTTACAGCTGAAACAACCAACAAATTCACTTTTGCTTATGTTCTAAAAGAAACTACTGTATCATCCAACAGCATTTTATCACAGATCTTACAGAAACTCAATAAACAAGACGAATTCAACACTTCCTTACAAAATCGCTTATGCAAGCTTGAAAAATGTCTTTTTAATACCAAAGATGACTAAATCATTAAAAATTCTTCTATGAAACTCAAATGGGTTAATCAAACATAAAAATGAAATCGAAATTGTACTAAACTCGGAAAATGTTGACGTATGTATGATATCGGAGACACATTTTACGTCACAAACCTATTTTAAAATTAAAAATTATGAAACTTACCATACAATTCATCCTAGCAATTGCGCCCGTGGCGGAAGCGCAATACTAATCAAAAATACGATCAAACATTTTGAGGAAGAAAAACTTTCAACTGATAAGTTTCAAGCTACAACAGTGACTATTTACGGAGTTAAGAGTCCACTCTCACTTACCTCTGTGTACAGTCCCCCAAGGCATCTAATCCAATTTGAAGAGTACCAACACTTAATAAACAGCACAGGTATAGATTCATAATGGGTGGAGATTTCAACGCAAAGAACACGCACTGGGGTTCAAGGCTTACGACTACAAAGGGGAGAGAACTCTATAAAGCACTGCAGTCAACCGGAAGTTACGCTTTCTCGACGAACTTACCATCATATTGGCCAAAAGATAATCAAAAGATTCCAGACCTGATAGATTTTTTCATTGTCGGCAAAATATCCCGGAACTATTTGTCGGTCAATCAGGGTTATGACCTTAATTCGGATCATTCTCCAATCTATTTAAGCTATAGCGAAACCATCATATTTAAAGAAAAAGCAGCGGCCTTGTATAATAAACGAACAGATTGGGAATACTTTAGAACGATCATGGAATGTTACGAAAGTGAATATAACTCTATGTTAAATACTGGCCAGTTAGAATCTGAAATTTTACACTTTACAACAAGTATACAACACGCAGCTTGGAAAAGTACACCGGAATTAAAGAAAATTGCTGTAAACTCTCAATATCCTAATGATATAAGAGAAATAATTAAATTAAAGAGAAAGCTACGACGTAAGTGGCATCAAACTCGTTGTCCAGTTGATAAATCTATTTTAAATAAAGTCTCTAAAGATCTTAATCGGAAAATTAAGAAGTTTAAAAATGATAGTTTCGCAAAATATCTTCGGTCCCTAAGCAATGGAAAAAATTCTGACTACTCTCTTTGGAAAAGCTGTAAAAGACTACAAACACCAGAAACTCAAGTATGTCCCCTTAAAATAAGTGCTGATAGCTGGGCCATAGACGATTTAAAAAAAGCAGAAGTATTTTCGGATTATTTAGCCAAAATATTCTCCCCATATGAAACACACGTAGATTATCCTACTGCTTCCAGTCAAGAAAGCGAAGAAATCTCAAGTTGCACAAGCAGTGAGCTAAGTGAGGAAATCAAAAATCTGAAAAACCAAAAATCCCCCGGTTATGACCTGATTACTGCCGAGGTCCTAAAACAGCTTCCTCAAATAAGCATAGTAAAAATTACCAACATTATTAACGCGGCTTTTCATCTTAAATACGTGCCAACTTATTGGAAAATTGCTGAAATTATCATGATTCCAAAGCCAGGGAAACCAGGATATGATATATCTTCTTACAGACCCATATCACTTCTACCGATAACATCGAAGCTTTTTGAGAAAATTCTCATAAAACGTATCAATAAAATCATTGAACGAAAAACCATAATTCCAGCGCATCAGTTTGGGTTTCGAGCCAACCATTCTACGATTGATCAAATCCACAGGATTATACACATTATTGAAAAAGCCTTTGAGGAAAAAAAGTTCTGTTCTGCAGTGTTTTTGGATGTTGCAAAAGCGTTCGATAAAGTTTGTCACAAAGGACTGCTTTCGAAACTGAAACTGATTTTACCGAAACAGCATTATGACATCATAAAATCGTACTTATCAGATCGCTACTTTCGCGTTAAACAAGGAGACAAATATTCTATTCTTAGGGAAATAAAAGCAGGAGTTCCACAAGGTAGTGTGTTGGGCCCTCTTCTTTATATACTATTCACGCACGACCTGCCAATAGACTGCAATTATACAACAGCCACATTTGCAGATGATACCGCGTTGCTTGCTGTTGGTAGAAGTGAACACGAGTCCACTACTAATCTCCAAAAAGCTGTAAATAAAGTCGTACAATGGGCAAATAAATGGCAGATAAAACTGAATGAAGCTAAGTCTGTACACATTGTTTTCACATACAACAAGATACAGCACTTACCAATTTTCATAGACGGTGTACGAATACCGCACTTTAATTCCGCCAAATACTTAGGAATGACGCTTGACACTAAGCTACGGTGGAAAGTTCACGTAAAAAACAAACGTAAGGAGCTGGACATGCGACTCAAAAATTACAATTGGTTAATCGGTAACAAATCAGTGTTATCCATCGAAAATAAGTTACTTATCTATAAGCAAATACTCCGACCGATATGGAGCTATGGTGCACAACTCTGGGGATGTACTAACGCAAACAATAAGAAAGTCATCCAACAATTTCAAAACAAAGTACTAAGACTAATTGTCAAAGCGCCTTGGTATTGTAGATGTGCTGATATAGAGCGTGATCTAGGCGTAAACTCGGTTAACGCAGAAATACTAAAAATTGCAACAGCACATAGTGCAAGATTGCTACAGCATTGTAACGAAGAAGTAGTTATGTTAACTTCTAGTGATGGACCACCAAGACGACTCAAACGCCTCAAACCCAGCGATCTTTCAAATTAGCCAATACTCTCATAGTAGTTTTGGTTTTCATATAGTTTTTAAGTCCTATTCAAGTTGCTTGTTAGTCCTTTCTTTTATTTGAACTAGTTGCAATGTATAAACAAAATAAAAAAAAAAAATTTAAAAAGAGTGATAGGCGAAACTAAATTGACATTTGAAGAAATGATTACTTTGCTATCACAGATTGAAGCAATACTGAATTCACGACCTTTATGTGCGATAGATAGTGAAAGCGATATAGACGTTTTAACGCCTGGCAATGTTTTAATAGGATGTCCAATAATAGATTGTCCTGAAGCAATTAATGATAACCAAATAGGTTCATTAGATAGATGGAAATTAATACAAAAACTTAAAAAAGACTTTTGGAAACGATGGGAAAGCGAATATGTTGTAATGTTGCAACAACGCATGAAATGGAAAACCAAACAGGCTAATCTCGTACAAGGACAAATAGTTATTATTAAAAATGAAGAAACTCATCCAGCCAAATGGCCATTAGGAAAAATTATTGAAACTCATCCGGGAAAGGATGGAAATATAAGAGTTGTAACTCTAAAATTACAAAATGGCATACTTAAACGGCCCGTTCACAAATTATGCCCACTGGAGGTAACAAACAGCAGTAGAGCAGAGGAAGCAAATCATGTGACAAGTTTGCTGACTTCGAGAATAACAAAAAATACTGCAACCTCAGAACGACCGAGTAAGTCTAGCAAATTGATGATGTGGTTCTTAACGATACTCATGCTAGCAACACAAACTAAGTCATTATACATTAATGATACATCTAAATCAGGAGCTTCAGTAACTAAACTAAAAAATAATACAGCAATATATTTGGAACCGATTAGTAAAATGGGCATAATATTATTATATTATATTCAAAATGGAATTTAATAGTCTATTACGAATTAGGTACTTATTATGATCGGATGCATAAAATACAAGAATTTATTAACAGACTTGAAAATCAATGCAAAATATTGACCTATTACGAAGATGCCTGCATAATGATTACTGCAACTTTAAATGACAAATATAATAGTCTTAAAGCAAATAATGAATTGTTTATGAAAAAACAAAATAGAAAAAAGCGAGCACCATTCGAATTCGTTGGTTCAATTCACCAAATATTATTCGGAATTATGGATGCTGATGACGGAGAAAATATGGAATCAAATATTAGAAATATTTTCGACAACCAAAAAGATATAGCAAAATTGTTTAAAAGGCAGACATCGGTAGTTGATTCTACCATAAATATATTAAAAAAAAACAACAGATGAAGTTAACCGTAATTTAATAAATTTTATAACGAACTAATAAAAGATCAAAATGCTGAACGAATGACCTTGATGTTTCAAATATTAACCATTTCAATAGGAATAGTTATGGACGAATGTGAAGAAATCCAAACTTCAATAATTAATCTTCTAATTGACATAAATCATGGTCGCATAAATCCAAAACTATTAAAGCCTTCGCAACTTAATAAAGAAATTGAATTTATTAGAAACAAACTACCACACAAATTAATACTACCTGGAAGACAATCGGGTAACGAATTAAAAGAAATTTATAAATCGATGACTGCTAAAGGTTTAATTGTTGATTCACGGCTAGTCATAAACCTAGGAATTCCCTTAATATCGTATGAACCGTCAAACGTATATAAATTAAATCCACTTCCAATAAATTACAAAGGGAATATGATTATTCCAGAAATAAAGGCAGAATATTTAATATACAAGTTTGATTTGAATCAATATTCACTTATAAACCAAGTAGATCTAGATAAATGTTCTACTAACTCAGAGAATCATTACCAATGTCCTGGAAATTTAGCTTGGAAATCAGCGACGGATAATTCATGTGAAGTAGCAGCTTTAAAACAATTAGAAAATGAAGCATGTGATTTCAAACCTTCTACAAATGAAAACGTTTGGATAAAATTATCTTCTCAAAATCGGTGGCTTTACAAATTATTTAGCAAAGCAATGATATATCTAGAATGTGATAATAATCAAGAAATGCATATAGAAATCCCTAGTCAAGACATTATGACAATAAGAGAAGGATGCACAGTCCGGCATGAAGGAGTAACTGTAACAGCATCTCATCACATACAATCTGAAATTAAAAAAGAATTGCTATCCTCTTCTTGGGTTAAGGATATTGAAGATATTCCAGAACTACAAATAAAACCTTTTGATTCAACATTAATAAACAATACCAAAGATATCGTACATCTTAAACAACAAATAGAACTCCTCAAAACAGAAAATATAAAATTAAAAGGTATAAATTTTCATCACGTAAGTGGTCACGTTTCGCTAACATTAGTTTTGATAATAGCATTAATCATTACTATTTTATATATGTATAAGATCCAAATGTGTTACAAGAACTGTGACTGTTCCATTTGAACTTCCAGTTAGACATAATTAAAAAATATTAATAATAAAACATAATATACAAGTAAAGTTAAGATACAACTTTGGCCCCTGGCAGAATGTTCATAAAGATATGAACATGAAAGTTTTGTAACCTTAAGATAGAATAATATATACAAAATTATATTTTTGACACAACTACATTAATACATAAAAATATACATGTAAACAATAAATTAAATAAAAAGTATATACAGTCCACTAAATGTCAAGTGCAATGGTAAGCAACAAAATTGTAATATGAGACTTGCTCATAAAAATGTGAAAATCATTGCACATAAAAGAAAACTCATAAATAAGAGTATACATAATACTAATATTAAAATACAAAATATACATACTCGAAATATTAATGCACACAAGCAACAGATAAGAAAGTATCAAGCGTGTGTACGTATGTGTATAAGTGCGTTAGATGCACTAATCTAAAAAACTACAAAATATCAATGCGTTGGTATCTGAAAAATGCAATAAAAATATAATACATATTTACACATGTGTATGCACACTAAGCATACACACATATACACATATACATAGTTAAAAAATTAGAATTAAGAAATGTATTGAGGGAAGAAATTTTAATAAAGAAAACCAGAGTCAAAAGTGAAATCTCACAGTACAGACTTAAGCAAAGACTGTCTTAATCTGTACAGCAGTTGAGCAGTGCATTGCATTAAATTACACTCGTAATAACACCCGATAATCGGGGGACTCCGTTATTTAAAATGAAAAAAGTAAAAAACATTTTTTTTTATAAAAACTCAATTTATTCAAGTACTTCATGGAAAACTACATTCGTAGTGGTTTTATTTTGGTCGTAAGTCTTAACTTTGATATCTTGAGAAGATCGTACTCGACTCAATGCGACATACAGCTGGCCATGCGTAAAACAATCCTCCTTGAGGAAAACACCAACTCTTGCTAGAGTCTGCCCTTGAGATTTGCTTATTGTTATTGCGAATGCTACAATTATTGGAAATTGGCGACGCTTTAAAATAAAAGGAAGTGTTGATTCGCTGGGCTGTAAATTTATACGGGGCAATAAAATTTGTTTCCCTTGTGATTCACCGGTTAAAATTTCGAACTCCGAACAATTACAATGCAATGCTTTTACTATCAAGCGAGTCCCATTGATCAACCCTTCATATGCATTAAGATTGCGGATTAACATCACAACTGTTCCAACCTTAAGCCTTAACTCATGAGGCGCTACTCCACTGAAATTAAGGGAGTTTAGAAATTCTGTAGGGAATCCGACATGCTCTTGAGGATCTTCAGAAACTACAGTATCCACGCTATAATATACCCTTTCTTCACCGGGCAACATATTTACTATTGTACAGTGACCATTTTTTGGACACAAAATTGCCCGATCCTTCAAATGGTTCTGACTAATAACACCAGACTGAGGCTGAAATACCCAATCCACTAAATTTTCATTTAGCAAAAATATCTCTTCTGGTATATTGATTTTCGACTCTGGAGAGAGCTCTCGACCTTCTCCAACACGCAAAAGAAAACTGTTGTATAAGGATTCTTTAGAACGCATATTCGTTGAGAGTTTGAGACACCTAAAAAATTTCCCAAGTGAACACCGTTTCAAACCATTACCAACTATAGCGGCGCGTGAGCTATTGGGCACCACAGGAAGAACTTGCCTGAAATCACCACCTAATAAAATAACCTTTCCACCAAAAGGTATTTCATTTTGGTGAATATCACGTAATAATCGATCTAAGCAAAAGTAGCATGCTAATTCGGCGAGCATTGCGATTTTCTTCTCTGGCCCTCTGTTCCTCTTCGCGTTCAACCTGCGCCATATGCTTATTGAAAAATCTCAAGCGTTTTTGAGATGCGAAAAAATATAACTGGGAATGCGCGAATAATTAAAAGCCTAATTGCCTGTCACGAGAAAAAGATTCCGACAAATGAAAAGGAGACGTCCGTTCGATTTCACGTTTTTTAATGCAATGCTTCAATTGTTCCGTTCTTGGAGTTGCTTAGCCTAATCTTAAAACTAACGGCTTAAGCTAGTGTAAATACAAGGGGTAAGTAATTATCTTTCGTTAAATATTGTAATAGAATTAAGGTAAGTAATAAATGGAGGTAACATAAATGTATTATTAAGGTAAGTATGATATTTTGTGCAATTCAATATTTATAAGTTCAATAATAATTTTATATTTCATTCTTTTTTTTTGAGTTTAGATTTAGATTTAGATTTACAAAAGATGTCGCTTGGCGCACACCGGCCACCTTGACAGGATCAGGTTCCTTCAACATCCATTGGAAGTAAGGCTAATTTGTGGATGGGGCGCTTAATCGTGCCCGCCTTCGTTGTTATGTCTGCGACTCGCACCTTGCCGTCTTGACCTTCGACGGTTGCGACGACTCGTCCTGTTACCCACTGCTGCGGTGGTGTGTTGTCTTCGTGTACGAGGACGAGGTCGCCACTGGCTGCAGATTCCGTTTCGGGTGTAACCATTTGGTGCGCTCCTGAAGACCCGTCAGGTATGTTTTGGACCACTGTCGCCAAAACTGTTGCTTGAGACAACAAACAAGTTGCCATCTCTCGCTACCTGTGCTGGTGGGAGTGATCGCAGGGAGCACCCTATTAAGAGATGCGCCGGAGTTAACGCTTCGCCATCGTTGGGGTCCTGGTTCAGAGGTGTTAGGGGCCTAGAATTGAGGATTGCTTCCACTTCGGCCAGCAGTGTTGATAGCTCCTCTACCGTGAGGAGCACGTTGCCGATTGCGCGAACGATTAGATGTTTGGCGGACTTCACCGCGGCCTCCCATAATCCGCCGAAGTGCGGCTCCCGCGGTGGTATAAAGGTGAAGCTGAACCCTTCGTCTGCGGCGAATCCCTTCAATTCCGTTGCCTGGACCAGAAACGCCTCTTTCAGCTCGCGCAGCTTGCGATCGGCGCCGACGAAGTTGGTTGCGTTGTCGCTGAACATCTTCTGGGGCATTCCTCGGCGACCAATGAACCTTTTTAGGGCGAAACTAAATGAATTAGTTGACAGGTCTGAAACTTATTCTAAATGAACTGCTTTGGAAGTAAAGCAAACGAAAACTGCAATATATGTTTTTACGGGTGGTCGACCGCGTATTTTTCGTAGTGCTCGAAGTCTTTCGACTGGCAAATTTCCCATTATTTGGTTTTGCAACTTCGGCTTGTAATGAAAACAATGTATACAGTTTCTTACGGTTCCACTGCAAGCTTCTCGGGCATTAATTAGCCATATGCGTTTTTGAAGAAGCGCAACCAACGCTTTAGCCCCAGCGTGTGATTTCGAATGTGCAGGAACCGTAAATATGTTATAACGAAGTGCGAACTTTTATTTAATAAAAGCGGAAATTTGGCATCGTATGGGAGAGGTGCATTTAATAGGCGGCCTCCTACTCGGATTAATTTGAACGACAGCGACATATCCGAGTACTCATGCAAAAACGGGTTGAGTTTTTG
This sequence comes from Bactrocera neohumeralis, assembly GCF_024586455.1. NCBI lineage: Eukaryota > Metazoa > Arthropoda > Insecta > Diptera > Tephritidae > Bactrocera > Bactrocera neohumeralis. Next base: position 14,684,278 of record NW_026089623.1, on the reverse strand, counting down.
CAAGTTTGCGGGTAGGGTGGTGCCTTTATGCAATTTTTGAATAACATCCGAAAATTCTGAATGTTGGACCACCTGTGCAATTTTTAGAAAGCTCAAGTTTAGCTCTTCTGAAGTCAGATCTTGGCCCCTGGAGGATTTTGGTGGTCGCCTGATCCATCGTAGTATATATGCGACAACACGAAGCAATTTTTTATGAGAAGAGAATTTTTCAATAAGGTCCAATATTGAATTTTTTTCAGCAGTCGAAATTAATGTAAATGTAGTTTTCTTCTTCTCTATTGCTTCGTATTCTGGTGAGAGCTGGAAGTGGTTATTAATTGGCCATAAAGTAGGGTCTTCTAGGAGGAACTGTGGACCGCTAAACCATATTGAATTATTCAATTCGTCCACGTTACAACCCCGAGACACTTGATCCGCAGGATTTTGTTTCGTTGGCACATGTCGCCAATGTACTTTGTCAGTCAACTCTTGGATTTCGGACACTCTGTTTGAGACGAAGGTTTGTAGTGAAGATGGATGTGTTTTAATCCAATGTAAAACGATTTCAGAGTCTGTCCAAAATGTAATATTTTCGAAATGTCGACTCAACATAGGCGCTACTCTTGACCATAATTTCGGAAGAAGATGGGCTGCCGAGAGCTCAAGACGCGGAAGAGATTTGGTCTTCAGCGGAGCCACTCTAGACTTTGCAGTAAGCAGCATGCATTTAATACCTACCACTAGCGGATTCGCTTCGTATGTATATGCAGCATCCGTACGCCCTTATTGAGGCGTCGGAGAAGCCATGTATTTGGCAGACGGCACTCGACTCAACGTTTACGTAACGAGGAATGCTTATCGATGAGGGCTTCATTAGGTTGGCTTTAAAGTTCTACCAGCTAGTGTCAAGGCGCAATGGAATCGACTCATCCCAATCTAGTTTTTGGATCCAAAGCTCTTGCAATAAGATTTTTGCTTTGGTAACTAGTGGGGCTAGTAATCCAAGAGGATCAAAAAGGCGAGCAGAAACTGACAATATGTTTCGTTTAGTGGCTCGCAGATCATAAAAATTGTCATCTAAAACAAAGCGAAACAAATCCTCTTTCGGCAACCAATGGATTCCTAAAGTTTTAGTGGAGTTGTTGTCATTGAAACCTAATGACTTTTCAGTGCAATCACTGTCGAAAAAATTAGGGTGGTTCGAAAACCATTTTGTTAAGGTGAATCCGGCCGAGTTTAATATTTTAATTACCTCACTTCTCAAAAGATCTAGAGACTCAAAATTTTCTGACCCTGTTAATAAATCATCAACGTAAAAGTCTCTTTTGATGGCCAATGAACCGAGTGGATATTTCATCGTATTTGCATCACTGAGCATTTGCAAACACCGTGTTGCGGGAAATGGAGCAGGCGCAGTGCCGTATGTTACGGTGTTAAGACGAAAAATTTGAATTTGCTCAGAAGGATGCTCTCTCCACACAATAAGTTGACAATTTCTGTCTTCTTCAAGCATAATTATTTGACGGTACATTTTAGTAATGTCCGCTGTTAGTGCATACTTATGTAATCGAAAACGAAGAAGAGTTGAATATAATTTTTCTTGGATGGTTGGACCTACCATCAAAAGTTCATTCAACGCTATTTGAGTTGAAGATCGACTCGAGGCATCAAATACAACACGTAATTTGGTTGTTGCGCTCTCGGGCCTTAAAACGCATTGATGCGGAATGAAGTAGTGTGGCTCACTCGGGATCTTATTGTTCGTTGGGCTCATGTGACCCAATGCTCTATATTCATAAAGTCCAGATACATTTTGCGAAGTTCTGGATCTTTTAATGTCCTTCTCTCCAGGGCCTGAAACCGCCGTACTGCGGTTTCATAGGAGTGACCGAGTAACTTACGGTAAGCATTAAAAGGCATTCTTACTTGAAGCCGTCCTGAAGGCAATACTTGAGTTGTATTTACGAAAAAGTTTTCACACTCTTGTTGCTCTGGTGTGAATTTGCTGCCATTTGATTCTGAAGGTAATTCTTCAAGAGCCCAAAATTTTTGGACTACTGAATCTATTGGCGTGAAGTCTTCTTCAGCTTGGCATAGTGTGCTATGTAATCTGGGAGGAGAACTTATATTAAAGGCGTATTTGCCAGATACAATCCATCCTAAAATTTTCTGAAAAGTTGGTTGGTTGGGACCATTTCTAATTTGGCCAACAGCTAAAAGCTCGAAAAAGCAGCAGCGGCGTTGATGGCAGCAGCGGTTTGATGGTAGCAGCGACGATAGCAGCAGCGGCGTTGTGGTAGCAGCGAATAATGGCAGCGGCGAGTGATGATAGCAGCGACTAATGGCAGCAGCGACTGATGGCAGCAGCGACTGATGGCAGCAGCGATGTGATGGAGTTGACGTAGCAAAATTGGACACTTGGCGACACTATATATTTACGGGGTTTGGTAGCGGCACTGGAAGCGGTAAGTATTTAATAGCGGTCCTTCACTCTTACGGCTCAAAAAGCGGTATTTTGTTGCGGTAGTGTTTAAGGGCACTTCACGGTTAACTTTTAATTTTTTTGTCAGACGGCACTTTTACACAATGCATGTATATAATTAATTTTATTTTTTTTACTTTTAGCCGAGTCTATTTCGAACCACTTGGTGTTATTAACGTGAAACACACTGTACCGCACCTTCTTCACGTTACGTATACGCGTATATATGTATGAAAGTAGAGTACCGTTTTTTTCTAATTTTCACACTCCACTTTACGTGTAGATGTATGTATGTAAATTATGCTTGTCACTTAGCATTTTCTTTTGTGTATGTATGTATATAAGTATTTAATACTTTTCACGCCACTTGTTCTTTTTGTTATCACTTTAGTTATGTGTTTTATGTTTTATAATTATTTTTCCTCTTTTGTGTTTCAGGTATCACTGCACTTAACCACTTTTAGTATATGTTCCAATTATATGTACATATGTATTTGTATTTTTCTTTTGGTATCTTTTTGATTTCTTTATAATATATATTTGTTTTTAGGTGTTGTTTTTTCTTTGTGTTTTTTTTTATGTTTAATTTATTTCCACTTCACTTTCACGAAGGACCGAAAACGAAAAGAATTGACAGGCAATTAGTTATGAAACGAAAACGAAATTAATGAAATATATGCTAAGCTCACGCACTTAGTCCCTGCTCGGGCGCCATGAAAAATCTCAAGCGTTTTTGGGATGCGAAAAAATATAACTGGGAATGCGCGAATAATTAAAAGCCTAATTGCCTGTCACGAGAAAAAGATTCCGACAAATGAAAAGGAGACGTCCGTTCGATTTCACGTTTTTTAATACAATACTTCATTTGTTCCGTTCTTGGAGTTGCTTAGCCTTAATCTTAAACTAACGGCTTAAGCTAGTGGTAATGTAAATACAAGGGGTAAGTAATTATCTTTCGTTAAATATTGTAATAGAATTAAGGTAAGTAATAAATGAAGGTAAGATAAATGTATTATTAAGATAAGCATGATATTTTGTGCAATTCAATATTTATAAGTTCAATAATAATTTTATATTTCATTCTTTTTTTTTTGAGTTTAGATTTAGATTTAGATTTACAAAAGATGTCGCTTGGCGCAACACTTATACTCATTTGCCAAGGGGTTAACATTTGAAAGCATTTCGTGGATTTCTCCATGTATTCGGAAGCAATATGGTCCGCGCCCTGTAGGCTCCGCAATTTTCGCTTCGAATGATGCAAAAGCAAACGAACTATTTAGCTGCCGAATATTCTCCAAATAGTATCCCCGCCAAGAGCTCAAATAATTTTCTAACACAGCTTTCAAAAACTCAGGTACACGTAATTCTTGAAGTTTAACTTTTCCGCCATGAGATGTCGTACATTTAGCCATTTCTTACCTATCCATAATTTCAACCAAGAACAAGACAATAACACCCCTAAAATTCTGGGTAGTTTTGACAAATTAATAAAATATTGACAATTAACTCAAATAAGCTACGAGGTGATCCTTGGTAATTCAATTTTTAAACATTTCGACATGATGGTTCGCGACGATGGTGTTGAATTCAAGAGAAGAGTGATTACACAGAGTAGTTATAAATCGGATGGGGCAAAAAATGACGTATCAAAGGACGATGATCCGATGACAAACATTTTCTTAAATAAATGCTTTAACATTGATTTTAAGGAAACAGATTATGATCTAAGTCATCTTAATAACCAGTTAGCAAGCACGGTAAGACAGATGATTGAACAGTATGAACCGAAGAAAGACGATAACCCACTAGTGAATATGAAAATCGTTCTCACCGACGAAGTTCCTGTTTACCAACCACCACGAAGGGTGTCATATGAAGAGCAAAAAGTGATAGAAAAACAAGTCGAACAGTGGTTAGACGAAGGCATAATACGCCCAAGCTGTTCAAGTTACGCATCACCTGTGGTGCTCGTGTCAAAGAAGAATGGTACAAAACGACTTTGTTGCGATTACCGTAAACTCAATTCGAAGATCATACGGGATAATTTTCCCATGACCCTAATTGATGACGCGCTAGAGAAGCTTAGAGAAGCGAACGTATACACAACTTTGGATCTGGCCAATGGCTTCTTCCACGTACCGGTGGATGCGAATTCGCGCAAATACACGGCATTTGTTACACACAGTGGCCAGTATGAATTTCAGTATGTGCCTTTTGGTATATGCAACTCACCAGCAGTATTTTGCCGTTACATTCATGCGATTTTGAAAGATTATATAAAAGATGGCACAGTAGTTGCTTATATGGACGACCTCGTGATCCCAGCAAAGACTGAAGAAGAAGCTTTGGGAAAATTAAGAAGGGTATTGGAAACAGCATCTGATAAAGGACTGAGGTTTAAATGGGAAAAATGTCAATTCCTCAAACAAAAGATAGAGTTCTTAGGGTACGTTATCGAGAACGGAACTATCAGACCTAGTACAGACAAGACAAAAGCCATAGAAAACTTCCCCTTACCGCAAACAAAGAAGTCCTTGCAGAGATTCTTAGGCTTAATGTCTTACTTTCGACGTTTCATCAAAAATCATGCTTTAGTTGCGAGGCCATTGTCGGATATGCTGAAGAAAAACGGAGAGTTTAGAATGTGTGGCGAAGCGTTAGCATCGTTCCAGCAATTGAAAACAGCCCTTATTCAGGCACCAGTTCTAGCGCTGTTCAATCCTAAAGCGATGACGGAAATCCACACCGACGCCTCTATGTATGGATACGGAGCCATTCTTCTCCAAAAGAACTCCGAAGACCAACAACTCCATCCAATCCAATTTATGAGTCGCAAAACAACCCCTGCTGAACAGAAATATCACTCCTACGAGCTGGAAGTACTCGCCATAGTCGGAGCGCTTAAAAAGTGGCGCGTGTATGTATTGGGGTCAAGATTTAAATTAATCACTGACTGCAACGCTTTTACGATGACGTTGCAGAAAAAAGACGTACCGTTACGGGTAGCAAGATGGGCAATGTACCTCCAGGAGTATGACTACGTAATTGAACACCGGCGGGAAACACAGATGAGACACGTGGACGCTCTTAGTAGGGTTGAGTGTATGGTTATAGAAGATTCATTAAGACACCGACTTAGAGAGGCACAATTGAAAGATGCGTGGACGAAGGCAGTACGTAAGATTTTAGAAACGAAAAGCTACGAAGACTTTTATATCTATAACAATATCCTTTTCAAAGATTCAGCTCGACAGCTGATTGTGGTACCAGCGCAGATGGAGAGAGAGATAATTGAGATAGCACATCGCCAAGGACATTTCTCTGTTAACAAGACTAAAGATTGCATTGAGAAGGATTTTTACATACCTCGCATAGAGTCAAAGGTTGCGGAAGTTGTAAGCTGTTGCATAGCATGTATCGTAGTGAATTCAAAATCAGGCAAAAAAGACGGCTTTCTATCACCTATAGACAAGGAAGACAAACCTTTGGTGACCTTCCACTTAGACCATGTTGGTCCACTTGCGGCGACTCGGAAGCAAGACAAACCTTTGGTGACCTTCCACTTAGATGTTGGTCCACTTGCGGCGACTCGGAAGCAGTATAATTATATCCTCGTAGTAGTGGACGCATTCTCAAAGTTTGTGTGGCTCTATCCCACAAAGGATACCGGAGCTGATGCAGTAATTGACCGACTAACAAAGCAACAAGCAACGTTCGGTAATCCCAGAAGGATCATCACCGATAGAGGTTCGGCTTTTACATCTCACGCATTTGAAGATTATTGCAAGGATAACCAAATACAGCATCTGCTTATTACAACCGGAGTGCCGAGAGGAAATGGGCAGGTAGAAAGGATGCACAGAATTGTTATACCAATGCTGGCAAAGCTATCGCGAGACAATCCCGATCATTGGTATAAACATATTGGGAAAGCTCAACAATACATAAACAACTCCACTCCGAGAAGCACAAAAATAGCGCCTTTTAAATTATTGACAGGATGTGACATGAGGATATCAGAATCGGCACCACTAGCCGAAATCATCGAAAACGAAGCAATTGAGTCGTTCGAATCCGATCGCAATGAAGCTCGACAATTAGCAAAACAGAACATTTCAGCGATTCAGGAGGAGAATCGGCGTAGCTATAATCGTAAACGCAAGGAGAACGTAAATTATGAAGTCAATGACGTAGTGGCTATAAAGCGCACTCAATTTGGTACAAATTTAAAATTGAAGCAGAAATACTTTGGGCCATATAAAATCATCCAAAAGTTACCCCATGGCCGTTACAGAGTGGAAAAGCTAGATGAGGTGGAAGGACCTAAATTGACTTCGACAGTGGCAGAGTATCTCAAACCATGGCGTCCAGAATTCGGGTCGAATCCTAAGTCAGGAGGGCCGAATGTGGGAGTGACAGACGGACGTAGGACCAGAAGTGGACATAGCTTTGACGCGACAAGAATGTAACAGATAACAACCCTGTTGCTACAGGACAAGAACGTAACAGATAACAACCCTGTTGCTACAGGACAAGAACGTAAGAGATAACAACCCTGCTTCTACAGAAAAGAGACGAGACAACGAACGAACGAACAAGTAGAGACAGAGAACGATTATTAGCTTAACCGACTCTAACGAACGACAAAACAGTTTCAGTTTTGGCATCAACCAGAGCGGACGCTCCGGTTATATCATATGTTAATGTATTAAGCTATAAGTGCATAATTCAAATAAATAATGCATTTTAATTTACATATATGTTATGTATGTATGCATTTTCAAAGTGTTTAATTTAGTGTTTTGTAATTTATAAATACCCAAGTTAATATTTTTCAGAGTGGCATCATTGGCAAATGTTAAAAAAATGCGAGTTTTGACAGCTCTCTCTCGAACCAAAGAGTCTCGTGCAAGTTATCTATAGAAGAGAGCGCATGTTAAACTTATTCGTAGATAGCGCCTTAGCGTTTTTTATAACATTTTCCATGTATGGCCAGATGCAATCCCAAAGTAAACATTTGTAATCGTAATATTCGTCAATCCCAACATTTAGTACGAATATAAATTGATTAAATAGTGGTTTTTATTATTGCAGAAACTGATTTAAATTTTCTAAGCTGAATAAACACAACTGACTTTTGTCTATCAATACTCAATAATAGGATTTAAGGTTGTTATGGCAATCAAAAAAGTTTTTAATAATTACAATTGACGAAATTAGTGTGAAATGTTTCAAACTGTACAAAACATTTTGGCAAAAAAATTTTACAAATTTATTTATGATTTTGCATTTTTAGCATATTTGATAATATGTCTGAACGATGCAACAAAGTGTTTATATATAGTTTTTGGTAAGATTTCATTAAAACCCAAGTTAAATTGCTAAGCAGGCATCATTGGCAAATGTCAAAAAATGCGAGTTTTGACGTTTAGCAATTGCTCTCTCACTTCCAGTGAGAGAGGAGTTCAACATCTCTTTATCTCTGCTTATTGTCATTTTGCTTACCGAGCAGACGCACTTGCGCCTTCGCGTATGTGGGTTTGTGTGAAACGAAAGCAAATGAGTCATTTGAAATGACAGAAACATTTTTAATTATTCAATCTCTTACATACCTATATATATGCTCTTTTCTGTAGAAGCGCTGCTTATATTAGCTTAATGTAAAAATTGAAGAACTTTAAACGCAAATATATAAAAAGTGTTTCAATGAATTTAAAATCTGTAAAATTTGTGCAAAGTTTCAGATCGCACACTTTAATTTGATGTATTATCTCTGTACGTTTTGTAGATCTCTGGAAATAAGCGCCTTGTCTTAGAATAATATATAGATTTTACACATTTATACGGTTTTTTGCAATACGTTTTTGTATGCCCAAATTCCTGATATCGATAGCATTGAACAATGTCATTAGTTTGACGAGGAGCCTCTACCTTAATAATAGCATTTTTTAAGTGTTTAAGCTCATAAATTTCTTTATTGTTGGCGCTGGGCTCCAAATCATCAAAGAACATTGATAGTGGTTGCTTTGTGATTCTACTGTTAGCATTAGAAACATTTCTACTTTATGACCTAATGCGGAAATATTATTAATTATTTCCTCCAAATCAGTGGAAAAGTGAATACCTTTTATCACTACTCTATATGATCGCTCCTGTTTGGGTTGATATGTGAAATCACACCTTAACACTATCTAAATGTTTTACAACTTTTCTATATGAATCAATATTATTTATCACATAACTTTAATTTGACCATCGCTTAGCGATTAATATCTAAAATCTTTTTTGGCAAGTATACTTGCAATAGATTTTAGCATTTCGCATAGGTTATGAACCCCAGGTATGATTAACGGCGGTGGCTTTGGAGCATTCAACACTTCTCTTTCGTTTACTGATACATTCTCACCATCGTTTAACAAGCAGCATCGTCATCATCACTTAGAATGTCAAATTTATTTGGTTGTATAAGAATTTGTTTTTTTATGTAGTTTAGGAGACTCATTGTTTGCACGTTTTCCACTTTCGCTTGAAATTTTCTGCAAGTTTTCTCCCGATCCATTCATTTTACAATGATTCACTGAACTCAGCTTTCCGTTTCTTTCGATCGAACTTTGAGGCACCCCACGAGTTTCCGTAGATATTATATACGCTTTCAATTAACGATTCTCAATATACGAATTAAATTAAATTTATATTTCTTTGCAATAATATATTTTTAAGAAATTATTGAATTTTTGTAATTTTATATGAGCTTGAGAAAATGTATTTGCTTCCGTTTTTTTTTGCGCCACCTGTTATGCAAAAAAATAAAAAATAATAAAATATAAAATTAAAATAAGCATATTGTATTTTACTATACGGCAAGCTTATTTATCAATATCAATAAAGCATTGACAGATTTTTTACATAAATATGCGTATTATTTTCGCGCTACGAATAAAACGAGAACATAGTATTGATAAATTGCAGCTAGTATACCATCTGCCATTGCGTATGGTACATATGTATATAGGGTTTGTCCGGAAATATGCGTATTATTTTCGCGCTACGAATAAAACGAGAACATAGAATTGATAAATTGCAGCTGGTATACATACTACTTCTTGCTAAAGCAAAATTTGGGTAAACCTGCTTGATCATATCAAACGTCTTTGTAGCAGATTTACCGAGTTTCACACAGAATTTAATCGCGTACCTCTGATCTAACGAACCCCATTTTGGGTCCCCCCTACAGGAACACGTCGCGCGAAAATTTTTGTTTTTTCTCTCCAAGTGCTCGGAGACAACCGACCATTTCCCCATTGATCGTTCGTAAGCTACGAATGCCCTCTAACGAATCCCGTCGGTGCGTGCACGCTCAGAAGTATAGTCAGTTTCTATTATTCCTATACCGGACAAACCCTGTATGCATGTTCATTTACAAAATGTGACCTGGTCTACGGAAAGGGGGGTTTGGTGTCAAAAAATTAATTTTCATTTTTTAGTTGTTTCGTGGAAGATGAGATGCTTTTTCACGTGATAGAATCAAAAAAATCCCTGTTTGAAAGTTTCGTAAAAATGCAGAGAAAGAAGAGTAAAAAAAAACCATAGACTGGATGAATTTAACAGCTTTTTCGACAGCCGGTTTAAATGACGGATGAGTACTCGGTTTATTTGCGAGTCCGTGTTGGCGCACTGTTACACCCTGTGCGGAAAATGACTACTGAATGTTCGTAACGCTTCTTCCCCACGCAAAAAAAGGAAAAAAGAACGACAAACGGCACTCTGTAGAAGGTAAATGTAATTTTTGCCTCATAACTTCTGTATCCTGCCTCTGTCCATATTTCTTCCGCCCAGAAAGCTTTTCTATACACTTTCTACTTTTCGTTACTCATAATTCCAGCTTCGATATGACTTAGTATCACTAAATCAAGTTCATTTTTGGACATCTCTAAACAATTGTTCCACGTACTCTCGATCATTTCCCGTGGTATCAGTTTTTCATTTATTATTACAACAATCTTTTGACAGAGATTTTACCAGCTCCTCCTCCTTTAGTTTAACAACAGACAGGTCAATCTTAACAAAAGTTTTTTCGGGATCATCTTCCCTGAATCAACTTCGTCTTCATCATAATCGCTCTCTTCATTGTTTTCATCATCTTTTTCATGGAAATATTGTCCTTACGGGACTGAACTCCTCATCAACACTCATGTTTCATTTCTGGGAAAAGCGAAACGTAATCAACAGAAACACTTATAAAATGTGATAACAGAACATCCGGAAAAAAAGACGAAAGAAAACAAGACAACAGCACTGCGTGGTATTAGAGTAAACAACATTTCTTCAGTGTTACTTTTTTAAATGTTCCACACAAGCAACTTACACGATGAACTATAATAATATTTCCGACCAAAAACAACACTTACTGGATGTCCTTGAAGCCTCTGGAAAGGAGAAAAAAATGAGATAACGAGAAAAGACGAAACGAGTTGTTTATTTTTAACAGCTGTTTCCCAGAAAACTAGTTTTCGCCCTTAGCTCCCTTTTCGTAGACCAGGTCACATTGAATATAGTTTGCTGGGGCTGTTAAAATAATCGTCAGTTTCTCGTTATCTCATTAATTGTTCTCCGTTTTTTGACACCTAAGCCCCCTTTCCGTAGACCAGGTCACATATAGTATATGTATGTGCACGTATCTATCTTCTATCTATC
>NW_026089623.1:14597418-14673023 GCF_024586455.1 Bactrocera neohumeralis | reverse complement strand
TTTGGGGGTTTGAAATTTTAGGGAATCCGACATGCTTTTGGGGATCTTCAGAAACTCATATCCACGCTAATATACCCTTTCTTCACGGCAACATATTTACTATTGTACAGTGATCATTTTTTGGACACAAAATTGGCCGATCCTTCAAATAGTTTTGACTAATAACACCAGACCGAGGCTGAAATACCCAATCCACTAAATTTTCATTTAGCAAAAATAAGTTTGAGACACCTAAAAATTTCCCAATGCAGACACCGTTTCAAACCATTACCAACTATAGCGGCGCGTGATTGTTAGGCACCACAGGAAGAACTTGCCTGAAATCACCTCCTAATAAAATAACCTTTCCACCAAAAGGTATTTCATTTTGGTGAATATCACGTAATAATCGATCTACGCAAAAGTAGCATGCTAATTCGGCGAGCATTGCGATTTTCTTCTCTGGCCCTCTGTTCTCTTCGCGTTCAGCCTTTGCGCCATATGCTTATTGAAAAATCTCAAGCGTTTTTGAGATGCGAAAAAATATAACTGGGAATGCGCGAATAATTAAAAGCCTAATTGCCTGTCACGAGAAAAAGATTCCGACAAATGAAAAGGAGACGTCCGTTCGATTTCTCACGTTTTTAATGCAATGCTTCAATTGTTCCGTTCTTGGAGTTGCTTAGCCTAATCTTAAAACTAACGGCTTAAGCTAGTGGTAATGTAAATACAAGGGGTAAGTAATTATCTTTCGTTAAATATTCTAATAGAATTAAGGTAAGTAAAAAATGAAGGTAACATAAATGTATTATTAAGGTAAGTATGCTACTTTGTGCAATTCAATATTTATAAGTTCAATAATAATTTTACATTTCATTCTTTTTTTTTCTTTAGTTTAGATTTAAATTTAGATTTACAAACGATGTCGCTTGGCGCAACACCGGCCACCTTGACAGGATCAGGTTCCTTCAACATCCATTGGAAGTAAGGCTAATTTGTGTATGGGGCGCTTAATCGTGCCTGCCTTCGTTGTTATGTCTGCGACTCGCACCTTGCCGTCTTGACCTTCGACGGTTGCGACGACTCGTCCTGTTACCCACTGCTGCGGTGGTGTGTTGTCTTCGTGTACGAGGACGAGGTCGCCGGGCTGCAGATTCCGTTTCGGGTGTAACCATTTGGTGCGCTCCTGAAGACCCGTCAGGTATGTTTTGGACCACTGTCGCCAAAACTGTTGCTTGAGACAACAAACAAGTTGCCATCTCTCGCTACCTGTGCTGGTGGGAGTGATCGCAGGGAGCACCCTATTAAGAGATGCGCCGGAGTTAACGCTTCGCCGTCGTTGGGGTCCTGGTTCAGAGGTGTTAGTGGCCGAGAATTGAGGATTACTTCCACTTCGGACAGCAGTGTTGATAGCTCCTCTACCGTGAGGAGCACGTTGCCGATTGCGCGAACGATTAGATGTTTGGCGGACTTCACTGCGGCCTCCCATAATCCGCCGAAGTGCGGCGCTCGCGGTGGTATAAAGGAGAAGCTGAACCCTTCGTCTGCGGCGAATCCCTTCAATTCCGTTGCCTGGACCAGAAACGCCTCTTTCAGCTCGCGCAGCTTGCGATCGGCGCCGACGAAGTTGGTTGCGTTGTCGCTGAACATCTTCTGGGGCATTCCTCGGCGACCAATGAACCTTTTTAGGGCGAAACTAAATGAATTAGTTGACAGGTCTGAAACTTATTCTAAATGAACTGCTTTGGAAGTAAAGCAAACGAAAACTGCAATATATGTTTTTACGGGTGGTCGACCGCGTATTTTTCGTAGTGCTCGAAGCCTAACTTCGACCTGGCAAATTTCCCATTATTTGGTTTTGCAACTTCGGCTTGTAATGAAAACAATGTATACAGTTTCTTACGGTTCCACTGCAAGCTTCTCGGGCATTAATTAGCCATATGCGTTTTTGAAGAAGCGCAACCAACGCTTTAGCCCCAGCGTGTGATTTCGAATGTGCAGGAACCGTAAATATGTTATAACGAAGTGCGAACTTTTATTTAATAAAAGCGGAAATTTGGCATCGTATGGGAGAGGTGCATTTAATAGGCGGCCTCCTACTCGGATTAATTTGAACGACAGCGACATATCCGAGTACTCATGCAAAAACGGGTTGAGTTTTTGCAAGTTTGCGGGTAGGGTGGTGCCTTTATGCAATTTTTGAATAACATCCGAAAATTCTGAATGTTGGACCACCTGTGTAATTTTTAGAAAGCTCAAGTTTAGCTCTTCTGAAGTCCGATTTTGGCCCCTGGAGGATTTTGGTGGTCGCCTGATCCATCGTAGTATATATGCGACAACACGAAGCAATTTTTTATGAGAAGAGAATTTTTCAATAAGGTCCAATATTGAATTTTTTTCAGCAGTCGAAATTAATGTAAATGTAGTTTTCTTCTTCTCTATTGCTTCGTATTCTGGTGAGAGCTGGAAGTGGTTATTAATTGGCCATAAAGTAGGGTCTTCTAGGAGGAACTGTGGACCGCTAAACCATATTGAATTATTCAATTCGTCCACGTTACAACCCCGAGACACTTGATCCGCAGGATTTTGTTTCGTTGGCACATGTCGCCAATGTACTTTGTCAGTCAACTCTTGGATTTCGGACACTCTGTTTGCGACGAAGGTTTGTAGTGAAGATGGATGTGTTTTAATCCAATGTAAAACGATTTCAGAGTCTGTCCAAAATGTAATATTTTCGAAATGTCGACTCAACATAGGCGCTACTCTTGACCATAATTTCGGAAGAAGATGGGCTGCCGAGAGCTCAAGACGCGGAAGAGATTTGGTCTTCAGCGGAGCCACTCTAGACTTTGCAGTAAGCAGCATGCATTTAATACCTACCACTAGCGGATTCGCTTCGTATGTATATGCAGCATCCGTACGCCCTTATTGAGGCGTCGGAGAAGCCATGTATTTGGCAGACGGCACTCGACTCAACGTTTACGTAACGAGGAATGCTTATCGATGAGGGCTTCATTAGGTTGGCTTTAAAGTTCTACCAGCTAGTGTCAAGGCGCAATGGAATCGACTCATCCCAATCTAGTTTTTGGATCCAAAGCTCTTGCAATAAGATTTTTGCTTTGGTAACTAGTGGGGCTAGTAATCCAAGAGGATCAAAAGGCGAGCAGAAACTGACAATATGTTTCGTTTAGTGGCTCGCAGATCATAAAAATTGTCATCTAAAACAAAGCGAAACAAATCCTCTTTCGGCAACCAATGGATTCCTAAAGTTTTAGTGGAGTTGTTGTCATTGAAACCTAATGACTTTTCAGTGCAATCACTGTCGAAAAAATTAGGGTGGTTCGAAAACCATTTTGTTAAGGTGAATCCGGCCGAGTTTAATATTTTAATTACCTCACTTCTCAAAAGATCTAGAGACTCAAAATTTTCTGACCCTGTTAATAAATCATCAACGTAAAAGTCTCTTTTGATGGCCAATGAACCGAGTGGATATTTCATCGTATTTGCATCACTGAGCATTTGCAAACACCGTGTTGCGGGAAATGGAGCAGGCGCAGTGCCGTATGTTACGGTGTTAAGACGAAAAATTTGAATTTGCTCAGAAGGATGCTCTCTCCACACAATAAGTTGACAATTTCTGTCTTCTTCAAGCATAATTATTTGACGGTACATTTTAGTAATGTCCGCTGTTAGTGCATACTTATGTAATCGAAAACGAAGAAGAGTTGAATATAATTTTTCTTGGATGGTTGGACCTACCATCAAAAGTTCATTCAACGCTATTTGAGTTGAAGATCGACTCGAGGCATCAAATACAACACGTAATTTGGTTGTTGCGCTCTCGGGCCTTAAAACGCATTGATGCGGAATGAAGTAGTGTGGCTCACTCGGGATCTTATTGTTCGTTGGGCTCATGTGACCCAATGCTCTATATTCATAAAGTCCAGATACATTTTGCGAAGTTCTGGATCTTTTAATGTCCTTCTCTCCAGGGCCTGAAACCGCCGTACTGCGGTTTCATAGGAGTGACCGAGTAACTTACGGTAAGCATTAAAAGGCATTCTTACTTGAAGCCGTCCTGAAGGCAATACTTGAGTTGTATTTACGAAAAAGTTTTCACACTCTTGTTGCTCTGGTGTGAATTTGCTGCCATTTGATTCTGAAGGTAATTCTTCAAGAGCCCAAAATTTTTGGACTACTGAATCTATTGGCGTGAAGTCTTCTTCAGCTTGGCATAGTGTGCTATGTAATCTGGGAGGAGAACTTATATTAAAGGCGTATTTGCCAGATACAATCCATCCTAAAAGGGTTTTCTGAAAAGTTGGTTGGTTGGGACCATTTCTAATTTGGCCAACAGCTAAAAGCTCGAAAAAGCAGCAGCGGCGTTGATGGCAGCAGCGGTTTGATGGTAGCAGCGACGATAGCAGCAGCGGCGTTGTGGTAGCAGCGAATAATGGCAGCGGCGAGTGATGATAGCAGCGACTAATGGCAGCAGCGACTGATGGCAGCAGCGACTGATGGCAGCAGCGATGTGATGGAGTTGACGTAGCAAAATTGGACACTTGGCGACACTATATATTTACGGGGTTTGGTAGCGGCACTGGAAGCGGTAAGTATTTAATAGCGGTCCTTCACTCTTACGGCTCAAAAAGCGGTATTTTGTTGCGGTAGTGTTTAAGGGCACTTCACGGTTAACTTTTAATTTTTTTGTCAGACGGCACTTTTACACAATGCATGTATATAATTAATTTTATTTTTTTTTTACTTTTAGCCGAGTCTATTTCGAACCACTTGGTGTTATTAACGTGAAACACACTGTACCGCACCTTCTTCACGTTACGTATACGCGTATATATGTATGAAAGTAGAGTACCGTTTTTTTCTAATTTTTTCACACTCCACTTTACGTGTAGATGTATGTATGTAAATTATGCTTGTCACTTAGCATTTTCTTTTTGTGTATGTATGTATATAAGTATTTAATACTTTTCACGCCACTTTTTCTTTTTGTTATCACTTTAGTTATGTATTTTATGTTTTATAATTATTTTTCCTCTTTTGTGTTTCAGGTATCACTGCACTTAACCACTTTTAGTATATGTTCCAATTATATGTACATATGTATTTGTATTTTTCTTTTGGTATCTTTTTGATTTCTTTATAATATATATTTGTTTTTAGGTGTTGTTTTTTTTTATGTTTAATTTATTTCCACTTCCTTTTCACGAAGGACCGAAAACGAAACGAATTGACAGGCAATTAGTTAAGAAACGAAAACGAAAGTAATGAAATATATGCTAAGCTCACGCACTTAGTCCCTGCTCGGGCGCCATGAAAAATCTCAAGCGTTTTTGGGATGCGAAAAAATATAACTGGGAATGCGCGAATAATTAAAAGCCTAATTGCCTGTCACGAGAAAAAGATTCCGACAAATGAAAAGGAGACGTCCGTTCGATTTCACGTTTTTTAATCCAATGCTTCAATTGTTCCGTTCTTGGAGTTGCTTAGCCTAAATCTTAAAACTAACGGCTTAAGCTAGTGGTAATGTAAATACAAGGGGTAAGTAATTATCTTTCGTTAAATATTGTAATAGAATTAAGGTAAGTAATAAATGAAGGTAAGATAAATGTATTATTAAGATAAGCATGATATTTTGTGCAATTCAATATTTATAAGTTCAATAATAATTTTATATTTCATTCTTTTTTTTTTTGAGTTTAGATTTAGATTTAGATTTACAAAAGATGTCGCTTGGCGCAACACTTATACTCATTTGCCAAGGGGTTAACATTTGAAAGCATTTCGTGGATTTCTCCATGTATTCGGAAGCAATATGGTCCGCGCCCTGTAGGCTCCGCAATTTTCGCTTCGAATGATGCAAAAGCAAACGAACTATTTAGCTGCCGAATATTCTCCAAATAGTGTCCCCGCCAAGAGCTCAAATCATTTTCTAACACAGCTTTCAAAAACTCAGGTACACGTAATTCTTGAAGTTTAACTTTTCCGCCATGACAACATGTCGTAAAGCCATTTCTTACCTAGTAACAATTTCAACCAAATATTAAGACAATAACACCCCTATTCTGTGCTTTTGACAAATTAATAAAATATTGACAATTAACTCAAATATTTAACAAGCGAGAAATATTTTGGTATTCTGTGGCAATCTTGATAAAAGTAAAAGCTTCAATTCGTAAAGCTTTCCCCACAAGTATGGTGAAAAAATAATGTAAATAGAAAACAGCTGATTTCTATTCAAATTATTCGTTAAAATGGACAATTCTGCAACGTAAGTTTCCAAATTTTAATTATTAACAAAATTTATAATTTAACTTTTATTTTATAGTAAACCCAAGCACGATAGAGCTACGCACGAGCAGCTGGAGGCATATGTGTTGTTTTGCCAAGCACACCCAGAAATTAGTACGGGGAAAAATTGCCCAAAGACGCCTCAACGGATGAAGGAGTTGTGGCAACAGCTGGCAGAGCAACTTAATTCGTGCAGAGGACCAATACGAAGTGCTGCAAAATGGAAAGAGGTAACATTTTAGTTTATTTTTCGTTTATTTATTATATTGTGTTAATTTATAGACGTTAGGCGTTTGGAAAAGCCAACTGCGCACTCGAGCAAGGCGGTTGAAAATGACTCAAAGGCTCACAGGTAGAGGTCCAAGTTCCAAGCCGATGACGGACTTCGAAGAAATGGCTTTGTCGACATTTGGCTCGGCCGCTGTAGATGGGATGCAAAATGTGCAAAGCCTAGGTTTAACGCCAATTGAGCAAACAGATGAATGCGCAATTTCATCACCCACGGGTAGTCCTCACCAATTATGCAGTCAGGTAGATGCAAGCCCAAATCCCGAACACCATACAGCAAGCCCAACGTCACCATCTACGTATCCTAGCTTGGAAAACCAGGTAAGTTTTCATTATGATATAATTACAAAATTAATATATGTATAATTTTTTTTGCATTTCTTATTACGTTTTTTTCTTTTAAGGATGCTTCAACTTCGGAGCTATCACGAAGTGCACGAAACAAGCTTATCAGCACTTTGATAGCTGATATTCCAAAAAGGAATGCTGCTGAGGTAGAGAGGAGACGGGAGCATCGGGAAATGATGCAGGCCATTCAAGGCCTAACTAGTTCTATAACAGAACTTACAAAATCGTTTACTAGTAATAAAAAATAATATCTAAAGTTGAATTAAAATTGAAATAACGTATGTGTAATATTTTTATTTAATTAATATTTATTGAATTAATTAAGTTTGGTTTTTTGTTTTATAATAGAATAAAAAAAATGGAAGGGAAATTTCAATTTGTTTTCTTTTAACAAAAAGGATAAATAAATAAACAAATAATGGAAGTAAGTAGTGTATTTCAAAAGTCGAATTGTGAGAACATTTATATACTTATGTACATAAGTATATGGATTGGCTTCTGTATATATGTATATAACTAAAGAGTTGATATATATCTTGATCTTGTTCTTTCACCTTCGCGCATGTACTGTGAAGAGTTATAATCATTAATTGGAGAATCAAAGTCTTCTGCAACCCCGTCATCTATTTCGTTGAACGTAATGCCTGCTTTCGTCATTATATTATGCAATATAACGCAAGTACTAACAAACAAAGCGGAAGTTTCGTGTGAATAATGTAGAACTCGGTGCTTCAATAAACATCTGAAGCGAGATTTTAAAACACCAAATGCTCTCTCTATGCAGTTTCTTGCAGAACCATGGAATTTGTTGTATTTTTGCTCTTTATGGGTATTAGGTGTTCCCACTGGTGTTAAAAGCCACGGTTCTAGAGGATAACCTTGATCGCCAAGAAGCCAAGATTCCCTCCGTTGTTTCTCAGACGTATTAGTATGCTGACGAATGAGATGTTCTGGTAGGTCAGAAGTTGCCCAAATTCCAGAGTCATGTGTTGCACCCGGAAATTTAGCATTGACAAATGTAAAACATAATCGGTGATCGCAAACCTAAAAAACGATACATTCAAAAATTGCATTGGCATATATGTATGTATGTATGTGCATGCAAAAACAAAACTTACTGCTTCAACATTGATACCGTAGAATCCTTTTCTATTTAAATATAAATTAAGAGGACGTTCGACATTATTTGATGGTGGAGCAATGATAGCAATATGCGTGCAGTCAATTGCTCCTATGGTGCTTTTTTTTTCTAAAAAATCTGGAATATATGTATTTCAAATAAATTAGCATATTATTATTTGTATTACAATAATACTTGCCCCGTTTTTATAAAAGTTTCTTCCTCTATTGAACTGGGAAACTTTATTTCTCCTCCCTTCACCTTCACAATAAGTTTTGCTACAGCTCGCACACTTCTCGAAAGGGATGACTGACTCATGGGCAAGTTGACGTTGTTACCTACACATTTCTGATATGAGCCGTGTCCAAAGAAATTCAAAGCTGCTAGAACCCTTACAGTTAAAGGTAGTGACGTATTCTGATTATCATGTGGGGCCAGTTCATCAATTAGGCGGCGGCAAATTTCACGAGTTAATCTAAAATTTTGCACAAAAATATTCTCGCTCAAAGAAAATGGATTGCTATCGTCGCGTAAACTTTTTAAATGCCGCGCGCGATTCCTATTTTCACAATTTTCATCTTCGTTGAACAATAATAACAAAAGTAAAATATCTTCCATTTTCACAACAAGATGCACAATCAGATATTTAATTCATAACGAGCACTGCTGTCAAGAGCATTTGACATCTTAGGGGTGTGAGTATGTATATACGTATATTACGAATATAGAACAATGAAAAGTACAGGTACCTTTTCACTTCCGAAATGTTTTGCTTTACAATGTAGACATATGTTAGTCAAACCCCCAAGCGAACTATACTCCGGAAGAACTACGGAGTTTAGGGCAGCTTTGAAATAACTTGCCATAGATCCTGCATGACTACGGCTCTAATAAAACAGGTCAATTCATATACATACATACATTAACAATTAAAAATTCCCTTTTATCTATAACATTCACCTCTTCTTTTCGACCTGTTAAACTCCTTTTTCGTCTAATTCGCCTTTGGTTTGGCATTTTATTTTTAATAATTAATCTGAATCTGAATCTGAACTGAAATTCGATGTAGTATGTATGTATTCGCTGGTAATAGCCGCCTTGACTTTTGGAAGAAAACTGAACTGACTCAAAGCTTACCTAACGCAATAACACTTCTAATCAAAATAACGCCGACAACAATATTTCTGTTAGATTTTGCACTTGCGTCTTCGCCCATACATAGGAATATACATACATATGTTTGTAAGTATGGATGTGTGAATATAAAACAAGCATGTCAAAGCGCAGTGTTCCTTAGCTCGTACATACATACATATTCGTGCAACATAGAAGAGAGCGCATGTCAAATCGTAGATAGCGCCTTAGCGCATGCATATGTATGTATGTACCAGTGCACATGCCAAAGCAAACATTTGTCATTTGTAATATTCGTCATTCTCTTATTGTCATAGATAACTTGATTAGAATCTCTTTTCTTGCTCTCTCGCTTGCAGCTGATCTGTTTTCTGAGCTGGCAAAAAACACAATCCAGCAGTTAGTGAAAAAGGCGGGATGTCAGAAAAGCAGCGCTATAATTACTTGACGAAATTAGTGTGAAATGAAACTGTGCGAACATATTTTGGCAAAATAAATGTTTATGTAAATTAATTAATGATTTTGCATTTTAGCATTTACATATATGTATATGTATGTATGCATTTTCAAAGTGTTTAATTTAGTGTTTTGTATAATTTATTAAATACCCAAGTTAATATTTTTCAGCAGTGGCATCATTGGCAAATGTTATAAAAAATGCGAGTTTTGACAGCTCTCTCTCGAACCAAAGAGTCTCGTATCAAGTTATCTATGCTTATTGTCAGGAATAAGGGGATGTTAAACTTATTCCAGTGTGAGAGCGCCTCAAAATTAGCGTTTTTTATAACATTTTCCATTATGGCCAGATCGAACAAAATAACAATTTTTGGGCATTTTAATAATACCCAACATTTAGTACGAATATAAATTACTAAATAGTGGTTATTTATTATATGGAGAAACTATTTAAATCTTTTTAAAGAATATTATAACAACTGACTTTTGTCTATTCAATACTCAATAATAGGATTTAAGGTTGTTAGCTCTCAATCATTAAAAGTTTTTAATAATTTTCAATTGAAAATAATACTATGATGTTACAAATTACAAAACATTTCATCAAATACCTTTAAATTTCACAAATTTATTTAATTTTCATTGTTTTGCATATTTGATAAGAGGTCTTGAACGATGCAACAAATCCCTCCGTATATATATTTTTTGGTAAGATTTCATATCTGGCCATCGCTTTTAAAATTGCTAAACGTCAAAACCTCCTGAACTCGATCAACTGTCAAAGTTTAGGTGGTTTTGACGTTTAGCAATTGCTCTCTCACTTCCAGTGAGAGAGGAGTTAAACATCTCTTTATCTCTGCTTATTGTCATTTTGCTACCGAGCAGACAACATTGTTGTTGTTAGATTTCGCACTTGCGCCTTCGCGTATGTGGGTATGTGTGTAACGAAAGCAAATGACAGAAACATTTTTAATTATTCATTCTCTTACATATATGCTCTTTTCTGTAGAAGCGCTGCTTATATTAGCTTAATGTAAAAATTGAAGAGTTTAAACGCAAATATATCAAAAGTGTTTCAATGAATTTAAAATCTGTAAAATTTGTGCAAAGTTTCAGATCGCACACTTTAATTTGATGTATTATCTCT
Organism: Bactrocera neohumeralis; assembly: GCF_024586455.1. NCBI lineage: Eukaryota > Metazoa > Arthropoda > Insecta > Diptera > Tephritidae > Bactrocera > Bactrocera neohumeralis. The sequence continues at coordinate 14,662,242 of NW_026089623.1, read as the reverse complement.
GTACGTTTTGTAGATCTCTGGAAATAAGCGCCTTGTCTTAGAATAATATATAGATTTTACACATTTATACGGTTTTTTGCAATACGTTTTTGTATGCCCAAATTCCTGATATCGATAGCATTGAACAATGTCATTAGTTTGACGAGGAGCCTCTACCTTAATAATAGCATTTTTTAAGTGTTTAAGCTCATAAATTTCTTTATTGTTGGCGCTGGGCTCCAAATCAACAAAGAACATTGATAGTGGTTGCTTTGTGATTCTACTGTTAGCATTAGAAACATTTCTTACTTTATGACCTAATGCGGAAATATTATTAATTATTTCCTCCAAATCAGTGGAAAAGTGAATACCTTTTATCACTACTCTATATGATCGCTCCTGTTTGGGTTGATATGTGTGAAATCACACCTTAACACTATCTAAATGTTTTACAACTTTTCTATATGAATCAATATTATTTATCATAACTTTAATTTGACCATCGCTTAGCGATTAATATCTAAAATCTTTTTTGGCAATTATACTTGCAATAGATTTTATCATTTCGCATATGTTATGAACCCCAGGTATGATTAACGGCGGTGGCTTTGGAGCATTCAACACTTCTCTTTCGTTTACTGATACATTCTCACCATCGTTTAACACAGCATCGTCATCATCACTTAGAATGTCAAATTTATTTGGTTGTATAAGAATTTGTTTTTTTTTATGTAGTTTAGGAGACTCATTGTTTGCACGTTTTCCACTTTTGCTTGAAATTTTCTGCAAGTTTTCTCCCGATCCATTCATTTTACAATGATTCACTGAACTCAGCTTTCCGTTTCTTTCGATCGAACTTTGAGGCACCCCACGAGTTTCCGTAGATATTATATACGCTTTCAATTAACGATTCTCAATATACGAATTAAATTAAATTTATATTTCTTTGCAATAATATATTTTTAAGAAATTATTGAATTTTTGTAATTTTATATGAGCTTGAGAAAATGTATTTGCTTCCGTTTTTTTTTGCGCCACCTGTTATAAAAAAATAAAAATAATAAAATATAAAATTAAAATAAGCATATTGTATTTTACTATACGGCAAGCTTATTTATCAATATCAATAAAGCATTGACAGATTTTTTACATAAATATGCGTATTATTTTCGCGCTACGAATAAAACGAGAACATAGTATTGATAAATTTGCAGCTAGTATACCATCTGCCATTGCGTATGGTACATATGTATATAGGGTTTGTCCGGAAATATGCGTATTATTTTCGCGCTACGAATAAAACGAGAACATAGAATTGATAAATTGCAGCTGGTATACATACTACTTCTTGCTAAAGCAAAATTTGGGTAAACCTGCTTGATCATATCAAACGTCTTTGTAGCAGATTTACCGAGTTTCACACAGAATTTAATCGCGTACCTCTGATCTAACGAACGCTGCATTTTCGGCTGGCACCACTCACAGGAACACGTCGCGCGAAAATGTTTGTTATTTCTCTCCAAGTGCTCGGAGACAACCGACCATTCTCACCATTGATCGTTCGTAAGCTACGAATGCCCTCTAACGAATCCAGTCGGTGCGTGCACGCTCAGAAGTATAGTCAGTTTCTATTATTCCTATACCGGACAAACCCTGTATGCATGTTCATTTACATATATGTGACCTGGTCTACGGAAAGGGGCTTAGGTGTCAAAAAATTAATTTTCATTTTTTAGTTGTTTCGGATGGAAGATGAGATGCTTTTTCACGTGATAGAATCCAAAAAGTCATAACCTGTTTGAAAGTTTCGTAAAAATGCAGAGAAAGAAGAGTAAAAATAAATCGGCTATAGACTGGATGAATTTAACAGCTTTTTCGATGTCAGCCGGTTTAAATGACTTTGGATGAGTACTCGGTTTATTTGCGAGTCCGTGTTGGCGCACTGTTACACCCTGTGCGGCAAAATGACGTACTGAATGTTCGTAACGCTTCTTCCCACATGCATTTACAAAAAGGAAAAACGAACGACAAACAGGCACTCTGTAGAAGGTAAATGTAATTTTATGCCTCATAACTTCTGTATCCTGCCTCTGTCCATATTTCTTCCGCCCAGAAAGCTTTGCGTATACACTTTCTAGCTTTTCGTTACTCATAATTCCAGCTTCGATATGACTTAGTATCACTAAATCAAGTTCATTTTTCGACATCTCTAAACAATTGTTCCGCGTACTCTCGATCATTTCCCGTGGTATCAGTTTATGACATTTATTATTACAACAATCTTTTGACAGAGATTTTGTTACCAGCTCCTCCTCCTTTAGTTCAACAACAGACAGGTCAATCTTAACAAAAGTTTGTTCGGTATCATCTTCTGCCTGAGATACACATACATATGTACTTCGTCTTCATCATAATCGCTCTCTTCATTGTTTTCATCATCTTTTTCATGGAAATATTGTCCGTATACGGCACTGAACTCCTCATCAACACTCATGTTTCATTTCATGCGAAATGCGAAGACGATAATCAACAGAAACACTTATAAAATGTGATAACAGAACATCCGGAAAGAGAGACGAAAGAAAACAAGACAACAGCAGCTGCGTGGTATTAGAGTAAACAACATTTCTTCAGTGTTACTTTTTTAAATGTTCCACACAAGCAACTTACACGATGAACTATAATAATATTCCGACCAAAAACAACACTTACTGGATGTCCTTGAAGCCTCTGGAAAGGAGAATAATTAATGAGATAACGAGAAACTGACGAAACGAGTTGTTTATTTTTAACAGCTGTTTCCCAGAAAACTAGTTTTCGCACATTAGCTCCCTTTTCGTAGACCAGGTCACATAAAATGAATATAGTTTGCTGGGAAAAGCTGTTAAAAATAATCGTCAGTTTCTCGTTATCTCATTAATTGTTCTCCGTTTTTTTGACATCTAAGCCCCCTTTCCGTAGACCAGGTCACATATAGTATATGTATGTGCACGTATCTATCTTCTATCTATCTATATAAATAAAAATGAATTGTTGTTCGTTAGTCTGATTAAAACTCGAGAACGGCTGGGCCGATTGAGCTGACTTTGGTTTTAAAATGTTTGTCGTAGTCCAGGGTAGGTCTAAACGGTGAGAAAATAAGGAAAAATTACGAGTAAGATAGAGTAAAACGACAATTCCATTTTCCCATATAAAAGTTGACCACTTACTTGCTGTCAAACATTTGACGGTATTTGTACTCTCAGTTCCACTCGAATTGAAGAACGCATTAAAACAAGACTTTTGAATCGACAACATAATATCAACTTTGCTCATAACATCGTGTATTTAAATTTCAATCGTAAATTTCAAAATATATAAATATAATTAATGTGTTGACATGTTTGATGGTGCCAACCTTACAGTGTTACCAACTCTCATAACTACTTTTATTATAATAACGGGGCATCTCTGCCTGTGCAGCGAGAGAAATTGGGTTGTGAAGTCTTAAACTTAATAAACTTATACAAGCATAAATCAAAATATCATTTCTCATTTTAAATTTTATTATTTTAATTTCAAAATATAAATATAATGAATGTGTTGACATGTTTGATGGTGCCAACCTTACAGTGTTACCAACTCTCAAAAATACTTTTATTATAATAACGGGGCATCTCTGCCTGTGCAGACTCCACATTGCTCATTGCTTACTAGATATAGAATACTACATAGTTTGCCATATATCGTAAGCTAGAAGCTGTCTCTTCAGCAGTTTAACAGCGCAGTTTTCATTTATATTAAAATTTCGAAAAGGCAACATATCCCATTTCCACATATGCCGACGGCATTTTAATTTTGGTAATATGAAAATTAGAAGAGCGATTTAAGACGGTTGTGTTATATTATAAAAATATAGTACATTTTCAAAATAACATTTAAAATTTAGTATAATATTGTTAATTTATAGAAATATTATGCAAATTGGGTTGGGAAGTCTTAAATGTAATAAACTGTTACAAGCATAAATCAAAATATCATTTCTCATTTTATATTTATTATATTAATTGGTATATAAAAGTTATGCCACAATTATTATATAGTAGTCCAAAAATATAAATTCTTATTTTTCCTAGAAATACATTTGTAAAAAAAGGATCTTCATCCATTGTTATTATCTTATTTTTTCCAAAAATACATTTGTAAACAAAAGGATGTTTATCCTTTTTTTATATTCACACACAAAATATTTAAGGAGTTCAAGAGCTCAAAACGTGCCCTACATCAGCTACCTACCCGACGGCATTTCGCAAATGATAAAATAAATTTTTCAAGAGCTCAAAGCATACGCTACATCATCTCGAAACTACCTACCCTACGCTTTTGCGCAAATGATTATATCATGATAGCAAATGCCCACATACAGATTTGGCAATGGCAATAACAGTTAGTATTCTATAAATTCTATCCTGTCGAGATGACCTGTAATAAGTGTATCCGAACGTTCCATTGTTTTGTCGTCTCATGTAAAAAGCACGTGTATCCGAACGTTTCATTGTTTTGTCCATAAATTTAGAGACTTTCTGCTGCGCTCCTACTTTAACATCCTGGGTTTTGTCATCTCATGTTAAAAAAAGAAACATTTAATTGGAGAAATAAGAAAGTAATAAGTGTATCCGAACGTTCCATTGTTTTGTCATCTCATGTAAAAAGCACGTGTATCCGAACGTTACATTGTTTTGTCCATAAATTTAGAGACTTTTTGCTGCGCTCCTACTTTAACATCCTTGGTTTTGTCATCTCATGTTAAAAAAAAGAAACATTTAATTGGAGAAATATTTAAAATACTGCTAAAAGTGATTTTCTTCTCGCTGCTTACAATGCCGAGGAAAAGAAAACGACCTGACATAGGTCGTCGAAGTCGTGTAAATGTGCAACGAGCTACTTTACGCTCCAACCGCACTAATGACCAGCGAGATGCTGATAATGATAACAGTCGTACAAGTATGGGAGAATTACGTTCAAGAGTAAATAACTATCAAGTGGATAGGGGGAGAATGGAACGAGTTCGTGCACATCGATCACAACAGCAGCGAGCACGGGATAACGAATTTAATCGATTCCGCAGACGCAATGCTCCTGTAAACCTCGAACGAGGAGCATTTTCCTACGATCCGGAATTTGATTATAGTGCCGACAAATCTGTGACGATTGGAGAAATGTCAATCATTTGTCAACATTGTAAAGCATTAAAGTACAGTAGTGAACCTGCAGGATTATGTTGTGCTGGTGGCAATGTACAATTGTCTCAATTGGTTCCACCACCTGAACCGTTACACTCATTAGTTAATGGAATGGAAAGTGAGTCTAAACACTTCTTGGCTAACATCCAAAAATATAATAATTGCTTCCAAATGACATCGTTTGGTGCAACGCATATCGTACAAGACGGGTTCATGCCTACTTTCAAGGTAGTATACCATAATTGTTTTAGTGAAATTCTAATTTGTATTTGTATCACAATTAATTTAACCAGTTCTTAAACAATTACAGATACAAGGACAAATTCATCACCTACTGGGGGCAATGCTGACAGTGCCACATGCAGATCATAAATTTTTGCAAATTTATTTTATGGGCAATCAAGATGTGGAAGTTGATACACGTTGTGGTCATAATCCAACCGTCGAGCGAATCATTGTCCAACAACTGCAAAAATTTCTTCACGAGAATATTGAATTAGTGAAGATGTTCAAAATGGCACTGGATCGGATGCCATCAGACAGCCATAATATTGTAATAAGAGCCGACAAAACACCTGCTGGAGAGCATGCAAGGAGGTTTAATTCACCGACAATAGATGAAGTGGCTATTGTCGTTGTTGGAGAGAATTTGCAATCAAGAGATATTGTACTTCATCGCCGGAACAAAGAATTGAAACGTGTATATGAAACGCATAGAGCTTATGATGCTTTACAATACCCATTAAGGAGAAGATGGGTACCATTTTAATATCAAAATGGTTAATCCAACAACAGGTAATTAGATTATACAAAATAAAATATTTTATATGTTCAATTTATAAATGTATTTTTTTATCATATGTACTTCCAGGTGCTGATACACACAAAAAAGTCAGTGCCATGAATTATTATGCATACAGACTCATGATCCGTGAAGGTGAAGTAAATCACATTTTGATGTGTCAACGGCTCTTTCATCAGTATGCAGTGGACATGTACGTCAAAATTGAGACTGAAAGATAGACATACATCCGTCTTAACCAACAGCAGCTTCGATCTGAAGAGTACATTCCTCTTCGCGATGCAGTCAATGCTGACGGCAATGTAAATAATGTAGGAAGAATGACAATTTTACCGGCCACTTACATCGGAAGCCCGCGCCACATGCACGAGTACGCTCAAGATGCGATGTCTTATGTTCGAAAGTATGGCCGTCCAGACCTATTTATTACATTCACCTGTAAGCCACAATGGATTGAAATAAAAAAAGAACTGCTACACAACCAAACACCACTTGATAGGCATGACATCACAGCCAGAGTTTACAAGCAAAAATTAAAACCTTTAATGAATTTCATTACAAAGCATCGTGTGTATGGCCAAGTACGTTGTTGGATGTACTCTGTTGAGTGGCAAAAGCGTGGTTTGCCACATGCTCATATATTAGTCTAGTTGGTTGACAAAATAAGGCCAGAAGAAATTGATTCCATTATTTCAGCCGAAATTCCTAATGAAACTGTTGACCCAAAATTGCATACGATAGTAACTAAACACATGATACATGGACCTTGCGGGGTTTTTAACAACAGCTCACCCTGTATGATCGACGGCAAGTGCTCCAAACGGTACCCGAGAAACTTGCTTGCTGAAACCATCTCGGGAATCGATGGTTACCCTTTGTATCGTCGGCGATCAGTTGAGGACGGTGGACGATCTGTAGATGTCAAGATAAAAGGACAAGATTTTCATGTAGACAATCGTTGGATTGTGCCGTTCTCGCCCATATTGTCCAAAACTTTTGAAGCTCTCATCAATGTAGAATTTTGTAACTCTGTGAAATCCATAAAGTACATATGTAAATATGTTAACAAAGGTAGCAACATGGTCATGTTCGCAGTAACAAACACAAATGATGAAGTGTCTCACTATCAGATGGGTCGCTATGTAAGCAGCAATGATGCTATTTGGCGCATATTTTCGTTTGCAGAGAACTCCAGTACGATACTCAAGCTATGACCGAAGCAGTTCACACAACTGTTCCGCAATTGAACGAAGAATAAAGGATTGCGTACGATCGTTTAACACAAGCTGTAAACAGTGGGTCGTAGGGGATTTACTCTCTTGATTCTCCTGGGGGTACTGGGAAAACGTTCATAATTTCATTGCTATTAGCAAAGATCCGATCGCAAAATGAGGTAGCCCTAGCGTTGGCTTCATCTGGAATAGCAGCAACTTTATTAGAAGGCGGACGAACTGCACATTCAGCCTTAAAATTACCATTAAACATGCATATCAACGAAACGCCAGTTTGCAACATTGCCAAAAATAGCGCTATGGCGAAGACTCTCCAAGTATGCAAATTAATAATTTGGGACGAATGCACAATAGCCCACAAGAGGTCGCTGGAGGCACTAGATAGGACGTTAAAAGATTTACATGATAACCAAAACATTTTTGGTGGAGCTATGATACTGTTGTCAGATGATTTTCGTCAGACTCTTCCAGTAATTCCTCGATCGACTGTTGCTGACGAAATAAACGCATGTCTAAAATCATCAAATTTGTGGCGGCACGTAAAGACACTACAATTAACTACTAACATGCGAGTGTTTTTGCAACAAGATCAAACTGCGACTGTGTTTTCGAAACAGTTGCTGGATATTGGCAATGGTAAGGTCGCAGTTGACAGCTCGACCGGATTAATGAATTTTCCCACAGATTTCTGTCACTTCACAGAATCGAAAAAGGAGCTTATTCCGGACATTAAACAACAATATAATAGCCACGATTGGCTAAGTGAACGAGCAATATTGGCAGCAAAAAACAAATATGTCAATGATCTCAATGCTACCATTCAGAATTTCCTTCCAGGAGAGTTGTTTACATACAAATCAGTTGACACGGTCACAAACCAGGATGACGTAGTCAACTATCCTACAGAATTTTTAAATTCGTTGGACTTGCCTGGACTACCACCATATAATTTGAAATTAAAAGTAGGGTCAGTTGTCATCATGCTGCGTAATATTAATCAACCTCGACTTTGCAATGGAACGAGATTGATTGTGAAGAAACTCATGAATAACATCATCGAATAAAATAATCAAAGGAAAATAAAAAGGAGAGGATGTCTTAATCCCACGAATACCTATGATTCCAACGGATTTGCCACTTGATTTTAAGAGGTTGCAATTTCCCGTGCGTCTGGCGTTTGCGATGACCATAAATAAATCGCAAGGCCAATCGTTGCAAGTTTGCGGAATAAACTTAGAGTTTCCCTGTTTCGCACATGGACAATTATACGTTGCGTGTTCGCGTGTCGGAAAACAAAAAACATCCTTATTTATTTACGCACCGCAAAGAAAAACTAAAAATATTGTCTACCAGAAAGCACTATATTAATTAACTGTATATGATCATAACTGTGTTGTATTTAATTTAAGCAAAGATTTGTTTATCATGTTCACAGTCCAGAAACGAGCAAATCCAAAAAAATTTTAAATTTTTTTATATGAAGTGTATAAATATAAATAAATGACTTAATATGTATATAATATGTGCATTTGGATCCTTAATGTCAACGTGTATTAGTAACTCTTTATTTCCATCTACTTGGGAACCACTTGGCTCGACAGGACATGATAATATGGTGGAAGTACTAGGCGACTCGGACAAATCTGATTCGATCAGAACATTATCAATGTTGAGCTGCTATCTGTCTTTAATAACATCAATATCTACCATAACATTATAACTATATATAACTATATTATAGTTGTTTGAATTCTTTATTTTCCCGATGACAGATGTAGTTTTTCTTCTTTTCTTAACCATGGCCATAGTCAAAAAAAAAACGACAGATGTAGTTTGATAGTTATAGTGTAAATATTTGTCAGTATTCACTCAAAAAAAATTTTCTATGGTAAAATGTCACTTGAAATGTTAACGTCTCTTTGCTGTGCATCTATACTATAATTCTTTAATATTCCTAAAAATCTAAAAGCAGCAAATTTCAATAAAATTAAAAAAGTATTGTGTAGTGTGTTTGTGACTAACTAAATATGCCTCCAATAATTAGGCGGTGCGAATTTCGCCGGGTCAGCTAGTTATGAATATATCTTTATACCCTGAACAGGGTATACGAGATTAAATTTGTCCCGATGTTTGTAACACCCAGAAAACGTCGGAGACCCTATAAAGTATATATAAGTTAACACAATATTTTATGAACTTCTACATAAATTCCATTCCCACATTATATGCTAGAAACATACAAACCGTTTGCATACTTTGGAGTCCTATTACAACCAAAAGTGCAACTGCGCTAAACGCGCATCCGCTAAATTCTTAAGTGAGCGAAACACGCGCAACCATGTCTTCTCCCCAAAACCAAATAGCTGCAGGTGAGCGCTACACGCGCAAACCCTTTTAGCTGACCAAGCATCTTTGGTCACGTAGGCCGGCTCAAGCATAGGTTAGATTATAAACCTTAAAGTTAAGTGTAGTTAGTTTTGTAATAAAGCTCAACAAAAGCACATAGTGCTGCTTATAAAAACGCATTGTTTTATTTTTTATGTGGCGCCCGAGCAGGGACCGTGAGGAAAAAATAATAATATTTTTTATACTCGCGGACGAAACCTAAATAACATTTCGTACTCGGCCCCTTAGTACCTTTCGGAAAAAGGACGGGCAGTATCAACCCAGCCGAACGAAAAGCATAAGCTAAATACAAATACATTGAACAAAAAGTGCGTGACGGGGAAATTTAGAATAAATTAAACAAGTGTAAAATAATACAACTATAAAAGGAAAGATTTAAATTAATTCATCAAATACAACCAATACAACAAATACAACTCCTAGAGGAAAGATTTAAGTTAATTCATCAAATACAACCAATACAACAAATACAACTACAAGAGGAAAGATTTAAATTAATTCATCAAATACAACCAATACAACAAATCCAACTACTAGAAGAAAGATTTAAACTAATTCAGCAAATACAACTACAAGAGGAAAGATTTAAATTAATTCATCAAATAGAACCAATACAACAAATACCACTACAAGAGGAGAAATCTAAATTAATCACACAAAGGAGGAAACATTATCAACACAGGAAAATGCAAATGATATTTATGTAAGTTTGATATTAAGATTATTAGTAAGTAAGGTTATGTGAAAGGAAATAATTATTGTTATAACAAAATAAAAGTTAACACTGTAAAAAAAAAAAAAAAAAAATTTAATTTAAATAATCAGAAACAAGTGAACAAATAGCATCGACATTGTCGAGATTAAATCTGCACTCATCCAGCACTAACGTTTCCCCTCCTAACATCCCTTCCACTTTCACTCCTAATCAAAAAAGAGAACTCGTTTCGTTAATATCGGAATCAGTTTCGACCATATTACACCCACAAATCGAAGAAGAAGTTGAACATCCTGTAGACTTTAGCATTAACGTGGACGCATCCGACAGAGTTCCGGATGTGGTAAAATGTTTAAGAGAATTTTCGGGTAAAAACGGAGAATTCAGTTCATGGCGGAAAGCGGTAGATAGAATATTATTAATGTACGGACAGAATAAGAGCACCCCAAAATATTTTGCTATCCCGCATACAATAAGACACAAGATAGTTGGCGAAGCTGACACGGCCCTTGAGTCTTACCGCACCCCATTAAATTGGGGTAAGATAAAAAAATGTCTGATGTTACATTACTCAGACAAGAGAGACGTTAGCACGTTGGAATATCAAATGACAACACTTGCACAACGGGGTAGCACTGTTGAAGAATTTTATCAACAAGTTTATCAATATCTCTCGCTTATCCTAGACAAAATCGATTGCCTGGAGTTAGGTGAAGAAGCTTTGTATGCCATGACAACGACATATAGAGAAAAGGCACTCGACACATTTATAAGAGGTCTGAACGGTAACTTACCCAGTCTGTTAAGTATAAAGGAACCAACCAGTTTACCACAGGCTCTCAATATGTGTCTCAAATTAGGCAACATGAATTACAGGATGAACCATACAAATAGTATCAGTCGCTTGCCGACCAATACCAAACCTATTAGCCACAATCAACCCATTAGCCACAATCAACCAAGGTCATACTCATTCAAACCCCAAGTAAGACCCTTTTACCCAGAACTTACAAATGTTCACAACCAATCCCTTAGACCAAATTCGTATCAACAGTACGGACAAAACCGACACTACGTCACAGTGCAACCAAACTTTAGACCACCTCTTCCTCCAAAACCTCCTACACCAATGGAAGTTGATCGCTCTGTTCAAACGAAGCAAATAAATTATCAGAATAGGCCTCAGTATCAACAAAATCAAACATTTTATAATAGGCAGCAAACATTCAGTAACAAACCACAAGCATTTAGTAATGGACCAGCGCAGGCTAATAATAATCAAGCTAGTAAGAGACCACCATCACAGATAATACAGACTCCTAATAAAATGCAACGGATCTACAATACTGAAGTTACAGAAACTGACCCAATAGAATACAATAATGAAATATTAGAATATCCTGAAGGGTACTACGAGTCTTCACAGGACTACCAACCCGAATACAACGAAGAACAAGAAGAGATCGAAGCAACCCCTAGTGACAATATCAATTTTTTAGACTAAACTCCTCATTGCCATACTATCGTTTCAAAATGAAAATGGCAATGAACTAAAATTTTTATTAGATACCGGATCGAACAAAAATTATATTAGTCCAACTTATATTAGGAACCCCATTCCGAACAAACCCTTCATTGCAAATTCTGTTGGTGGACCCGTCAAAATTACTCATCATGCTAATATCAGTGTTTTCGGTGATGAAGTAGGTAAATTAAGATTTCACATTTTGCCCAAGTTAAGAATCTTTGATGCCATAATAGGTAACGATACAATGAAAAGTTTAAACGCAGTAATTTTTACTAAGGAGAACTATTTTACATTACTCAAAAAATATGAATACCCCATCCACCAGTTAGCAATTAACTCTATTGCACACACTACATTAAGGCTAAATCATTTGAGTCCCGAAGATAACGAAAGATTAAAACAACTCTTTAACTCTTGCCCAACATTATTTGCTGAACCAGATAAAAAATTAACATATGTCACGAACGTTAAAGCCGAAATTAGGACTAAAAGCGATAGACCAATATATTCCAAAACTTACCCCTATCCAATGCCTTTAAAAAAAGAAATAGACAAACAAATTGAGGAATTACTTAAAGATGGCATTATTCGACCATCGAAATCTCCCTACAATTCTCCGGTGTGGGTCGTACCGAAGAAAGAAGACGCCTCAGGATTAAAAAAATTTCGTATGGTTATCGACTATCGTAAATTGAACGAGGATACCATACCAGATAAATATCCCATTCCAGATGTTACCACTATTCTAACTAATCTAGGATCAAATAAGTATTTTTCTACAATTGACCTTAAGAGTGGATTCCATCAGATTGCTCTCAACGAAGCAGATATTGAGAAGACCGCCTTCTCTATTGCCAATGGGAAATTCGAATTTACTCGACTTCCATTCGGCTTAAGAAATGCGCCTGCCATTTTCCAACGCACTTTGGATGATGTGCTACGGAAACACATCGGCGTTCGGTGCTACGTTTATGTTGACGACATAATTATCTTTAGCAAAAGTAAAGAAGATCATTTTAGAAATCTTGCAATTATATTTGACACTCTCGAAAAAGCGCATTTAAAGGTACAGTTCGATAAATGTGAATTTATCAAAAAGGAAATCGAGTTCCTCGGTATAATAGTTGGCCAAAATGGAATTCGCACTACACAAAAAAAGATAGAAGCTATAATAAATTTTCCACGGCCCAAAACTGTCCATGATTTACGCTCCTTTTTAGGAATGACCGGACATTATCGCAGATTTATAAAGGCGTACGCACAAATTGCAAAACCCCTGACTGAAATACTGAGAGGAGAGCTTGGAAGAGTTTCCAAGAATCAGTCTAAAAGCACACTTTTAAATCTAACAGCACAACAAGTAGAAGCTTTTAAAGACCTGAAAAATTGCTTGACGTCAGACGATGTTATACTTCACTATCCAGATTTCGAAAAAGCTTTTGAGTTACCACGGATGCTTCAAATTACGCTCTAGGAGCCGTACTTTCCCAAGACGGTAGGCCAATATCCTTTCTGTCAAGAACTCTAAGCAGAGCAGAGGAAACTTTTGCCGCCAATGAAAAAGAAATGTTGGCAATAATTTGGGCACTACAGTCCCTGAAACGCTTCGGATCAAAAAAGGTTAAGATTTACACTGATCACCAACCATTGACCTTTGCTCTCAGCAAAAAAAATACTAATGCAAAAATGAAGAGATGGAAGGCACAATTGGAAGAATATAACCACGAAATCATTTATAAACCAGAAATATCTTAATCCATCGGTAATCAATGGTATAAAAACCACAGAGCACATTATGCTAAAAATCCAATCAATCTACCCCCTACATTTCGCAAATTACAAAATTCGTTTCACACAAATAGTAGTTGAAGATATTACTCAGACCGAGGCCCAAGATAAAATAATAATCGAGGAACATAATCGTGCTCACAGAAACCTGAAAAAAGAAAATAAGCTACAGATTTTGGAAAAATACTATTTCCCCGCTATGTCAAAAAAAATAAAAAAAATAACAAAATTATGCAAAGTTTGTAAAGAAAATAAATATGATCGCCACCCAAACAATGTAAAATTAGGAGCTACACCCTTACCAGAATATTCAGGGCATACTATTCACAAAGACATTTTCTCAACAGACAAACATAAAGTACTGACTTCTATTGATAAGTTTTCCAAATTAGCCATTATAAAGAAAATAGACGGGAAAAGTATAGACAGTATAAAAAAACCCTTAAGAGAAATAATATTTTATTTTGGAATTCCGAAGGCTATAGTTTTCGATAACGAAAGGACATTTAATTCTCAACCAATAAAATTCATGTTAGAAAACGAGTTCAATATAAAAATATTCACTGCACCACCCTATAAAAGCGAGGTGAATGGACAAATAGAACGGTTCCATTCAACAATATCAGAAATTATGAGATGCTTAAAACAGGAACACTCTGATAAAAATTTCGACGAATTGATGGAATGGTCTGTAAACGAATACAACCATTCTGTTCATTCTGTTACAGGAAAAAAACCCGTTGACATATTCTTCGGTAGACCTACCTCAAATGCCACTAACAGAGAAGAAACTATGAAAAAGGTTCTAGAAAAATTAAAAGAGAAACAGGAAAAGGACCTGCAATATCATAACAAATATAGAAAGGAAACTATAGACTATAGAACAGGAGACAAAATTTTTGTTAAACAGAATAAAAGATTAGGAACAAAACTTTCAAAAAGGTACAAAGAGGAAATAGTTAAGGAAAACAGACATTCCACTGTAAAAACAGAATCAGGCAAAATAGTTCACAAGGACCGCATACGAAACTAACTCAGAACATTTTTATTATTTTTAGATCTCTCTTTTTCCTGAACTTTATTTTAAGCGATGGATCGGTTGAGGTGTTAGATTACACTCAGTCAGAAATCGTAATGATGGAGGAAGGAATTGGCAAAATACAAACAGGAACATACCGGATTATCCACATGACAAACATAACAGAATACTCTACAATATTACGGGAACTGAACAGAAACTTCATACGAAACATTCCAGCTAACAACCCTCTTTACCCATTTATAACAGACGAAATCAGTAATATCAACATAACAATTAATAACATTTTACCTAAATACAAAAACAAAAGATCACTAGACTACATAGGATCAGCCTGGAAATGGATAGCTGGCAACCCCGACCATGACGATTTAATAGCCATCAACAGCAAATTTAAAGAAGTAATCGAGAATAACAACCAACAATTAATAATCAACAAAAACATTTTAGAAAGAATAAACAATATAACAGAAATTAGCAACTCAATAATAAAGTCTCTAGGAAGTAGTAACGAATTTCAAACCGCCCTAATACTTAAATATAAATTTAAAATTGACATAATCAAAGATGAGTTAGAAAATATTAAAAGAGCAATTCATTTAACTAAAGCGAACATTATTAACTCAGTTATTATTAACAATCAAGAAGCGCATAGAATAAATAAAATTTTTATCGAAGAGAATCTGCAATTTGGTTCGTTAGAAGAATCTCTGAATTTTGCAGATGTTCAAATTGCTGTAAAACAAAACTTACTAATTTATATGATAAAAATACCGAAAACCGGTAAAGAAAATTGCAAATCTATTATAATTAAGCCTTTAAGTAAAAACGAAACTATTTTAAAGATAAATTTTGAAAAAATACTGAAATGTAATGAAGAATATTATGGTATAGAAAAAGATTGTAAAATAATAAATGAAATACAAATTTGCAAACAAACCCAAATTGTTAATTTGGAAAACGAAAATTGTATAAAAAATTTAATAAGGAATAAACCATATAAGTGCACCGTAACAAATACGGAACATGTTAAAAATATTGTAGAAATAAATAATGGATTAATACTTTTAAATAATTTCGAAGGAAATATTACTGCAAATAATAATACTAGAAAATTAAGAGGATCATATTTGATAAGAATCTTTAATGAAACTATAAGAATAAATAACATGAATTTTACAACTTTAGAACAACATAGCTTGAGACCACTGCCTGCTTTAATCCAACATTCAAACTCAAATTCAGAGTTCGAGGAAGTTCTATCCTTAAAACTTATGAAAGAGCTTAATATAAAAAACATTAAAAAAATAAGTTCTCTGAATCTTTTAGTGAAATCCAGTTTATTCACTCATTTTGGGCTATTAGCCCTAGTACTTACCATAATTGCAATTTTCAGATGCAAAAAGCGCGTAAAGCCTGAAATAATTATTAGCAAACCGGAATCATTTCAAATGCCAGTAATTAAAAGGACGCAGCATAGAAGTCTTAACGACATCCCATTTTTTTAATTAATCAAGCGGGGACGCTTGATATTTCGGAGGGAGGAGTTAACACAATATTTTATGAACTTCTACATAAATTCCATTCCCACATTATATGCTAGAAACATACACAAACCGTTTGCATACTTTGGAGTCCTATTACAACCAAAAGTGCAACTGCGCTAAACGCGCATCCGCTAAATTCTTAAGTGAGCGAAACACGCGCAACCATGTCTTCTTCCCCAAAACCAAATAGCTGCAGGTGAGCGCTACACGCGCAAACCCTTTTAGCTGACCAAGCATCTTTGGTCACGTAGGCCGGCTCAAGCATAGGTTAGATTATAAACCTTAAAGTTAAGTGTAGTTAGTTTTGTAATAAAGCTCAACAAAAGCACATAGTGCTGCTTATAAAAACGCATTGTTTTATTTTTTATGTTATATAAATGATCAGTAAGTTGAGCTGAGTCGATTTAACCATGTCCGTCTGTCTGTCTGTCTGTCCGTCCGTCCGTCCGTCTGTATATATACGAATTAGTCCCTCAGTTTTTAAGATATTTGAAATTTTGCAAACATCATTTTCTTTTCAAGAAGCTGCTCATTTGTCGGAACGGCCGATATCGGACCGCTATAACATATAGCTGCCATATAAACTGAACGATCGGAATCAAGTTCTTGTATGGAAAACTTTCACATTTAAAAATGTATCTTCACCAAATTTGGCATAGATTATTTCCTAAGGCAAAAATGTAATCTCCGAAGAAATTGTTCTGATCGGTTAACTATAGCATATAGCTACCATACAAACTGAACGATCGGAATCAAGTTCCTGTATGGAAAACTTTCACATTTGGCAATGTATCTTCACCAAATTTGGTATAGATTATCGGATCGGTTAACTATAGCATATAGCTACCATACAAACTGAACGATCGGAATCAAGTTCTTGTATGGAAAACTTTCACATTTGACAATCTATCTTCACCAAATTTGGTATAGATTATTTTATAAGGCAGCAATGTAATCTCCGAAGAAATTGGTCGGATCGGTTAACTATAGCATATAGCTACCATACAAACTGAACGATCGGAATCAAGTTCTTGTATGGAAAACTTTCACATTTGACAATCTATCTTCACCAAATTTGGTATGGATTATTTTCTAAGGCAACAATGTAATCTCCGATGGTTCAGATCGGATTACTATAGCATATAGCTTCCATACAAACTGAGCACATAGTTACTAAAAGAAATGCACCTGTGAAGGGTATATTAGCTTTGGTGCAGCCGAAGTTAACGTTTTTTCTTGTTTTGCACTAAGTTTATATGCATATGTGGGTGGTTATGTTTAGATTTATTTTTTTCTGGTTAAGACTTTTAATATTTCATAGTTTTGTTTTTTTTGCATTTACTTTCTTTGTTATGCAATCCTGCTTATTGTGTTGCTTAACATAAGGGATATTTCTATAATTCTTCACAAGTGAATTCTTGAGTTTTTGTTTTTGGTGTGTTTAATTACACAAAAGTAAGCATAAGAAGGGAAATTAATGATCGGATATGTGTATTATACCAAACTGTTTCGGTTTCCGTAAATTAAATCTGATTATTGTAACAGGTTAGTAACAGTATTATTGAACTGATAAGACCGATTTGTTATTACTGGTTTTATATTAGATAAAACTGTAATTTTTGACATACATATCGGATTTTTTTATAAATTGATTCGCATAAAATTTGAAAATCTCATCGTTCTCGTTAGATTGGTTCATGACATTTACTTTTTGAAGATAATTTCATTTAAATTTGACCGCGGTCCAATTTTGGGCAACTTTTTCGAGCATTTCGGCCGGAATAGCCCGAATTTCTTCGGAAATGTTGTCTTCCAAAGCTGGAATAGTTGCTGGCTTATTTCTGTAGACTTTAGACTTGACGTAGCCCCACAAAAAATAGTCTAAAGGCGTTAAATCGCATGATCTTGGTGGCCAACTTACGGGTCCATTTCTTGAGATGAATTGTTCTCTGAAGTTTTCCCTCAAAATGGCCATAGAATCGCGAGCTGTGTGGCATGGAGCGCCATCTTGTTGAAACCACATGTCAACCAAGTTCAGTTCTTCCATTTTTGGCAACAAAAAAGTTTGTTACATCGTTCGCCATTCATAACGTTGCGTCCAACAGCATCTTTGAAAAAATACGGTTTCCACCATTGCATTTTCGGGATGATGGGCAGTTGGCCAATTTAACGCCTTTAGACTATTTTTTGTGGGGCTACGTCAAGTCTAAAGTCTACAATTTTCCGAAGAAATTCGGGCTAATAACTCGATAACATTTAAATGAAATTATCTTCAAAAAGTTGTCATGAAAATCTAACGTTTCAATTAAAGAACCGATGAGATTTTGCATTTTATGCGTTTATCAAGCTCTAAAAAATCACCCGATATTTTTATAAATTCTTCTGAATTCGATTCGTTCTCTACCGAGAATTATTCCTTGTTGTTTTGTTGCATGTATACGTTAATTCCCTTTAATATTTCGGGATTAGAGAACAAAAACAAAATTTAATAACCGATAACGCTTTATTGTTTCTAAAAATATTTTCCATTAAGATCTATACACTTTTGCATGTGTTTACACTAATTTTCGAAGCACTTTTGCCACACTGATTGAGGTATCTCCAGAAAATGCGTTCTGACCGCATTAACCGCCTCCTCAAGTGACGAAAAATGTTGACCTATTAGTTTAACCTTTACGTACGGGAAAAAAAGAAGTCATTCTATTTCGAGAATATACGGTGGATGAATCACCAAATTGATTGATGCTTTGCTCAAAAATGTAATTATTTCAGCCAATGTGTGAGAGCTCTCATTATAATGGTGAAGAGTGAGTGAGCCTTAAAAGACAATTTGCAAACAATTGTTGTGTTCCACTCAGAATTTAGTGTTATGCGTTGTTCTGATAGTATAATTGGTATGTCCAGTTTTCCCAAAAAAAAACAGGCAACCGTTAACCTGGAACTGCTTCGTGCGCGAACAGATTGTTTTAAATTCGCCTCGAATAAGTCGACTGCTGTTTACTACCGGGCTCATACATATAAATCCACTATTCATCACCTGTCATGATATCATTGACGTTTTTCGAAGCACCGTTCTAATATTTTGATAAAAGATTTATTTCGACCTATCGACACGAGCCATTTTTGAAAAATCAACAATCTGTGTGGGATTCCACGTAAAAAATAACTACAATCAAATGTTCATCAACTTATGATTTATACATCAATAAATTAAAGGAATTGGTGTTTGAAAATCGACGATTATGAGTCAGAGATTTTACTGTGATCGTTGAAATAACGGCAGGATCAGTGGAAACTATTTTGAAAGATAATTTGAGCCTAAGAAAAGTTGTATTGGTTCTAAAATCCTTCAATTTTTTCAAAAAACAGCGTGGCGGTAAGCAGGATGTCATGAAACTTACTATTACTGACAATGAGTCTGTAATCTAAACTTACGACCTGGAAATAGACGACTAACCGGTCGAATATTGTGGCAAAGGCGAACCGAAGCTGAAAAAACCACGTCAAAGCAGATCAAATTTCAAGCTTATGTTGACAATTTAATTTTATTATCGAGGTGTAGTGCACTCTGAACTCCTTCCGATCAGCCAAACTGCCAACAAGCTATACTATTTGGGTGTTATGAGTCGTTTGTGCGAAGCTATTCGTAAAAAGAGGCTAGAATTGTGGGTCGACATCCCTTGGATTTAGCACTACGATAATGCACCGTCGCATACCGTGCCAAAATGTTACCAACTGCACTGCACTTACTTCGCTTTGGTAAGTTTTTTTGCGTTTTAGCATATTCTAACCACTTTATTACTACACTATATTTGTGTATGTTTTTAGTTTTATTGGGTACTGTGTTTTACGTGGCGGGTCCCAAACCCAGCGCATAACCCTATTTAGGGAATATCTCGCCTTCAAACGGATGTTCTTAGGCTACCCAGAGGATACTTGGTCAAAGACCAGAAGTCGTGAGCTGCTTGAGTCATATGTAAAATAAACGTTTCTGGCCACTCCCAAGTGAATGGCGATCAGAGAACTTTCCTCACTTGCGTGAACTTCTACACATGACTCCATCTTCCCATCCTTCCGTCGTGATAGACGGAAGACATGTCTCCAATGTTTTAGATGTGCGCGCACTCTGAGGTCCTAACATCGACTCGGACCACTATTCTGTTGCAGCCAAGATTCGCACCCGCCTCTGTGCAGCAAAAAACGCACGCCAACAAACACAAGGAAGGTTCGACGTCGAGAAACTGCAATCACAACAGACAGTCGAAAGATTTTCTACTCAGCTTGCACTCCAGCTCTCTGAGAGCACTCGGCAACAACTCGGTATAAGGGAACTGTGGGACGGAATTTCAACACCTTATGTGCAGCTGCAACCGAAACCATTGGTTTTCAGAAAGTGCAAAAGAACAGCTGGTACGACGAGGAGTGCCTTGTCGCAGCGGAGAGAAAACAGGCTGCCTACCTCGCATTGTTACGATCGACCACAACACGTGAGTTATGTGTATTAAAACAACCGATTCCGATGAGTGATCAAAACTTAATGATTTATTGTAATTTTAGTTCGAGAGAATCGTAACAGTTATTGTAATAAGAATAAAAAGCTTAAGGAAAATAGGAAAATGTTGTCGGCAACTTAAGTGTAACATAATATACAATGTTTATAAACATAATTTTTGTAGTCATGTTTACATACATAATTTCTCCATCGCCTAAATTTAAAACTCTCCTGAGTTTAATACTTATTTTAAATAAATTAAATGAGATTTTGATGTTTTCCTTCAAATTTCAGTTGTCTTTTTATGTTTGAACTATGAACATTTTGTAAATTATTAAATCTAAACTTAGGTTCATTTTTATGTCGTAAAGATTTATAGTTTTTGATATATCCTTCTTTCCTATTATCCATAAATATTTCTCTATTTTTATTTCTTTTTTTAAGATAATTTGTTTTAAATTTTAAAATATTTTCATAAATAATTTTTTTATTACAATTCCCATATTCAACATCGATTGTTTTCAATATACAAAATTCTTATTTTTTCCGTTAATGTACTATGGAGTCGCTCAATGTCACTATTGCCTGTGTGGTTATTTGGCTTAACAAAATGTAAATCTATGTTTTCGGTTTTAAGAAAATCTTTTATATTAACGCTTTTGAACTCATTATCAGTTATAATTTTATAAAAATTTCCTCTTTGGGATTTGTAATGTCGTAATTTTTCGATTATCGTTTGATTATTACGATCTTCCAGATAAAAAGCTGTTGCAAATTTCGAAAAACGGTCTATAAAGGTTAAGAAATTGCATTTGGAATTTGTATACACATCCATATGTACTATTTGCTTTGTGTCCGTCGGAATATCTGTAAATTTAAAGTTTTCTTTAATAGGGTTGCGATCGTATTTACATCTGCTACAAATATCGCAAATATTTATAAACTTCTGTATGCATTCTTTGAGTTTAGGGAAATATATCAGCCGTTTTAAACCTTCATAATTTTCGTTTATGCCTGCATGTCCCGTTTCATTCTTATGGTATCTTTGGATCTCTCTATAAACTTGGTCTTCACTTTCTATTTCTTTTGCATTGTACGAACATCTTACAAATTTCACATTTCCGTTCCCTTCGAATAAGTCTATTATTTTTTGTTGTAAAATATTGTATTTATGATCGTCTAATGCAGTAAATATACCTACTTTTCCAGTACCTATATGTTCTGTTAATAAATGTTCGAAATTTGTTTCTAAGTCAGCTGAATTAATAAATATTTTCTTTTTGTTATGTTTATATTCAAAGTCTTTGATTTTATCATCTGTAAGAATTATTTGCGTTTTAAAACGATTAACAACTGTGTTAATAATGCCAATATGATTATGAGTATCTTCTTCCTGGGAATGTCTTGTCTCATGATCATCGGTATTATTATATGGAGAATCGGCTTGTTCAGTTGATGAGTTAAGTGTATGTATTTCATCGCATCTAATTCTACTCAAAAAGTCTGCAACATGATTATCTTGACCCTTTATGTAGTTAATGTTAATATTAAATTCACTAAGTTTAATGAGCCATCTATACAATCTCGGATTTAGATCTTTTACATGTGATTTAACAAAAAGCCATCGCAGTGGTTGATGGTCAGAAAGAATGTCAAATTTAACACCAAATAAATAAGGTCGAAAGTAACCAGTAGCCCAAACAATTGCTAATAACTCTTTTTCAGTGGCAGAATAATTTTTTTCATGGTTATTTAGGGTTCTACTAGCGAAGCAAATTGGATGATTGTCTTGCTGCAAAACTGCACCCAGGGCATAGTTGCTAGCGTCTGTTATCAGTTGAAAACGTTTTTTAAAGTCGGGGTACTTGAGTACGGGAGCTTCAGTTATTATTGTTTTAAGTTTTTCGAAAGCAGTGATGAAATTGGGATCATTAGGATTGACTTTAGCATTCTTTTTTAAAAACTTTATTAGTTAGCTACCTTTGAGTAGAATAAATTTTCTGTAATATCCGGTAACCTTTTTCACAGTAGTTGTGCCTAAATAAAATCTTAGCGAATATTGTTGCAAACTGATTTTCGTTTGCGTTTCATAATGCTCCGGTATATGGCACAACTATATAAAAAATGTTTGAAATTTTAAATTATAACAGATAAATTTGCGAGGAAAATTATATCAAAAATTGGTGCTTCACATTTTATTGAGTGTTGCCCTAGTTGCTGTTATTTAAGCACTGCTTTTTTCAGTACTTAAGCAATAAGAATGCACTGAAAACAATATTTTCCTGTTTTATCTTAGGTACAACATAAGTATGGACTGTGAAACCGGGCCTTAGAAACGATTTGATCTGCTTCACATTTTTGGGTAGTTGCAGCTTTAAAATGCAATCAACTTTTGCCGGATTGGGTTTCACTCCTTCTGGGGTGAGTATGTGGCCTAAAAAAGGAGTTTCTTTTGCGAAAAATTTGCACTTATTAATTTGAATTTTTAAGTTTGAATATCTTAATTTGTTAAGAATATGCTTAATGTCGACGACATGCTCTTGTAAACTTGTGGAGAAAATTAAAATATCGTCAAGGTAGACGACGCATCTTTTATTAATATCGTTTTTCAAAACTGTATTAATTAGACGCTGAAATGTGGCCGGTGCATTTTTGAGCCCAAAAGGCATTCGCGTAAATTCGTAGTGACCATGTGGGGTGGAAAATGCCGTTTTCGACCGGTCTTCCTCTTTAACGAGGATTTGGTGAAAACCCTTTGCCAAATCTATCGTGGAGAAATATTGAGCTCGGCCTAGTTTATCTAATATACTTTCAATATTAGTCTTCTACTGTTATTTGATTTAACTTTCGGTAATCTATTACTATTCTCCACTTATCCACCCCTGAACTATCCTTTTTTTGGGCACTATCCACAAAGGTGCATTATAAGGTGATGCACTTTCCCTAATGATGCCTTGACGTAGCATGTCGTCTATCTGTCTATAAATTTCCTTCTCATGTACATGGGGGTATCTGTACATTTTACAGTAAACTGGTTTTTCAGACACGGTTTTAATTTCGTGCTCTACACAATTAGTATTACTTAATATTTCACCCTCCATAAAAATTAAATCTTGGAAATCGTTAAGAATGGTCTTTAGTGCAGCTGACTCCTCGATATTTAGGTCACTAAACAGGTTATCCATTACATTTTTCCCTAGGCTTGTTGGCTCTAATTGGTAAATTTCGTGCCTATTGTATGGAAAATTAGGAAGAAATTTTAATACACTATGGTTAATAATAACTACTTCTTTACTCATATCAATTACGGCTTGAAGAGGTTTTAATATATTTTGCCCTATTATTGCGTCGAATTGTTTATCTCTAAAATCTGTTAATTTCCATGACATAGTGGCATTTTCGTTGAACTCAGTTGGTAAGTCGGTTTCATGATAAATATTTGATTTTGAATTAAGAGAAGAAAATAAAATTGGGTTATGTAAAGGTATTCTTTCATATTGCAACAATTTGTCTTTGTTTAAAAGAGAAGTTGTGGATCCGGTATCAACTAAAGCAATTAATTTATCATGCTTAATTGTAATCTCAATTAAGGGAAGTGTCGTTTTGAGGCAATTGTATGAAAATTTATTTCGTGATCATTTTCGTTATATTGAAAGTTGCTATGATTAGAATATTGTTGATAATTGTTGAAACGTTCAAATCCTTCTACATTTGTTCCTTGATCAAAATTAGCATCTGCGGTATTTACCTGTACGTGATCTACATCCATTTTCGATAGCGTACTACTTTGTGGTAACGCAAAGTTACGGTTTCTAAAACTATTGTTATAACTTCTGTTTGCTTCAATTATATTTGAATTTGGTTGCTCAAATTTATTTTGTCTTACAAATTGTTTCGTTTGGTTGTGATTACGATTAAAACTTCCATTTCTACTATAGTTCGCGAAGTTGTTGTTATTTTGGTAAGTATGATATGGTCTTTCGTTTATATGTAGGCTTATTTTCTATGATATGATTTCTAATAAGTCCTTCTGTTTCTAATAAATTATAAGCATCTCTTAAAGAGTTAATACTTTTATTAATGATGACTGAAGCCAAATTAACATCAATATTGTTTAAAAATGTTCTTAATATAGTTTTTTCAACATTTTTTGGGCTAAATTCAATAGGCTTTTCGTCATCGTACTCGAATTTCTCATTTATTTTGCATAAAATATCTCTTAGAGCTAAATAATAATTAACAATATCATTTTTATTTACTAGCATAAATGCCTCTTGATACAACTGGTTATAAGATTTTTTAATACCAAAGTTTCGTATAAGAATATCTCTTACTTCTATCCATGTTGGT
This sequence comes from Bactrocera neohumeralis, assembly GCF_024586455.1. Lineage (NCBI taxonomy): Eukaryota > Metazoa > Arthropoda > Insecta > Diptera > Tephritidae > Bactrocera > Bactrocera neohumeralis. Next base: position 14,637,142 of record NW_026089623.1, on the reverse strand, counting down.
GAGGGGCCAAGAGTTCGAACGACGTGCAAAGCTTCACCTTGAATCTTATTGATTATAATACGATGAAACACGTAGGTTTTCTCTGGCGAATCCGTTGGAAAAAACGTTAAGACCATGTTCACTTCTCTTAAGAACGAAGTAAGAGCGCATGAGTTGTCACCTTTATACTCGCGAATGCAATGTGCATCTTTAATTATCTCATTTAATGTAAATGTTAAAGCACCGTTGCTCGTTGCCATGGTAAATTTTGTCAGTTCAATTGTTCTTTATATATTATTTTACGCTTTGTTCGCTCTCCAATGTTTTTTTTTTTTGCGCCCACAAAACCGGTATTTGTGTACATAGGTTTCACAAAAATAAGTTTTGGCGGGAAATCGGTGGCTTCTTTTGCTGGTTTTACCGATACTTGATTACGGAACTCTTTTAGTTTAATTTATTCTATTGTATTTTTATTTTTATTATTATTTTAATTTTTATTTTTATTTTAATTTTATATTAAATTTATTTCATTTTGTTTTATTCCTTTTTTATTTCTCTGGTTTCACATTTTCACACTGGATGGAAATGACCAAAAAAGTCACGTTCTAGTGTTTTTTTTTCTGAGCGATAAAATGCAATAGTTTTTCTTTACTTTTAAATCCACACACTTTATTGTTTTTTCTTTAATAGCTAGTCTCACTTATATATAACAATTAGTCATACACTTGTAAATATATTTAAATATATTTTTGTGATTATTTTCTTTTTCGGTTCTTTTTTTTTTTTGACTGCGCCAGTTATGTGTATTAAAACAACCGATTCCGATGAGTGATCAAAACTTAATGATTTATTGTAATTTTAGTTCGAGAGAATCGTAACAGTTATTGTAATAAGAATGAAAAGCTTAAAGAAAATAGGAAAATGTTGTCGGCAACTTAAGTGTAACAAGTGTAATATACAATGTGTGTAATATACAATGTTTATAAACATAATTTTTGTAGACATGTTTACATACATAATTCGTGCGGAATGGGATAGATACCGAGAGTTAAAGAGGTAAGCGAGACGCATTTTCAGACAGAAAAAGAAAGAGGCCGAAATGCGTGAGTACGAAGAGCTTGATAAGCTGGCCGACAGGGGTAATGCTGGAAAAGTCTACGAAAAAATGCGGAGGCTTATAGAAGGTTTCCAGACCGGAGCATACTTTTGTAGAACCCCCAATGGTGATCTAGTCACTGATGCCCAGAGCATAGTTAAATTATGGAGGGAATACTTCTCCAGCCTGCTGAATGGCAGAGAATGCACAATGCCAGGAACGCCTGAAGAACAACAAAGCGGCGGGGGCCGATGGATTTCCGGCCGAGCTATTCAAACACGGCGGCGAAGAACTGATAAGAAGCACGCATCAGCTTCTTTGTAAAATATGGTCAGACGTAGCATGCCCAACGATTGCAATTTAAGTGTGCTATGCCCAATCCACAAAAAGGGAGACCCACAATCTGCGCCAACTACCGTGGGATAAGCCTCCTCAACATCGCGTATAAGGTTATATCGAGCGTATTGTGTGAAAGATTAAAACCCACCATCACCAAACTGATTGGACCTTATCAGTGTGGCTTTAGACCTGGAAAATCATCAACCGACCAGATATTCACCAGGCGCCAAATCTTGGAAAAGACCCGTGAGAGGAGAATCGACACACACCACCCCTTCGTCGATTTCAAAGCTGCTTTCGACAGCACGAAAAGGAGCTGCCTTTATGCCGCTATGTCTGAATTTGGTATCCCCGCAAAACTAATACGTCTGTGTAAGCTGACGTTGAGCAACACCAATAGCTCCGTCAGGATCGGGAGAGACCTCTCCGAGCCGTTCGATACCAAACGATGTTTCAGACAAAGCGACTCCCTATCGTGCGACATCTTCAACCTGCTTCTGGAGAAAATCGTTCGAGCCGCAGAACCAAATAGAGAAGGTACCATCTTCTATAAGAGTGTACAGCTGCTGGCGTATGCCGATGATATTGATATCATCGGCCTCAACACCCGCGCCGTTAGTTCTGCTTTCTCCAGGCTGGACAAGGAAGCACAGAAAATGGGTCTGGCAGTGACTGAGGGCACAACGAAATATCTCCTGTCATCAGACAAACAGTCGTCGCGCTCTAGACTTGGCACTCACGTCATTGTTGACAGTCATAACTTTGAAGTCGTAGATAATTTCGTCTATCTTGGAACTAGCGTAAACACCACCAACAATGTCAGCCTAGAAATCCAACGCAGGATAAATTTTGCCAACAGGTGCTACTTCGGACTGAGTAGGAATTTGAGAAGCAAAGTCCTCTCTCGACAAACAAAAACCAAACTCTATAAGTCACTCATAATTCCCGTCCTGCTATATGGTGCAGAGTCTTGGACGATGTCAACAACGGATGAGTCGACGTTGCGAGTTTTCGAGAGAAAAGTTCTGCGAAAGATTTATGGTCCTTTGCGCGTTGGCCAAGAAGAGCGAAGAAGAGCTGTACGAGATATATGACGACATGGGCATAGTTCAGCGAATTAAAAGACAGCGGCTACGCTGGCTATGTCATGTTGTCCGAATGAATGAAAACACTCCAGCTCTGAAAGCATTCGACGCAGTACCAGCCGGGGGAAGCAGAGGAAGAGGAAGACCTCCACTCCGTTGGAAGGACCAGGTGGAGAAAGACCTGGCTTCGCTTGCAATCTCCAAGTGGCGCCATCTTGCGAAAAGAAGAAACGATTGGCGCGCTGTTGTTAACTCGGCTATAATCGCGTAAGCGGTGTCTACGCCAATTAAGAAGAAGATATTTGTATTTGCGGTAGTACAAAAGATGTTGGATTGGATTTTTGTTAGTTTGATGTGTGATGTGGAGCGTCATCGTGTGGTGAAAGCTTGCTGATTGTGTTGTACTAGGATGATATTAATATAAGGAAGGTTTATATTCTGGTGGAACCGAATATTCCATACATTCCCAATTATTAAGGCGGTATTTGCGAAATATGTTGCACAAATCGCCGTTTTTGTCACATTTTTACGAATACATTTCTATCAATATTACTGTTAGGATTTGGTTCAAAGTACAAGTTGTTTGCCAAATTAAACAGGACTTTAAACTTAAAAAAAACAGACCAAATGATTTTTTCAGAAAAATCATTTTATTTTTATTCCAAATAGTCTCCTTCTGCTTCAATACAGCTTTTTGCGCGGTCCAAAAGCATGTCGAACGAGTGTTTTAGCCCGTTGGCCGGTATGGCCACCAGTATGCCGATGCAAGCCTTTTGATTGGCTTCTACGTCTGTATAGCACTTTCCCTTCATGGCCATATCAGGTGAATACGGGGAGGGGTTAATAGTTAAACTGTGATTCCAAAAAATCGTCCTGCGAATGTTGAGTTCTGAGCAATTTTTGGTCGTCAGTCAATTTGTGCGGAACAAACCGTGGACACACCTTTCTTAAGCCCAAATGATCGATCAAAATACGATAATTCGATGTTTTGGAGACGTTCAATACCATTTCCATGACTTTCAATGATGATTTTGGCTGATTTTTGATGAATTTATGCACAGTTTCGATGGAATTTCCGGTGATCACGGATTTTGATTGGCCCCCTTGTTGATTGTCATTTATGTCCTCACGATCACTTTAAAAACGTTTAACCACTCACGGACTCTGCCTCGGGATAGGCAATCATCGCCATAAACTTGTTTCATAAATTGAAACGTTTCGGTAAAAGTTTTACCAATTTTGAAACAAAATTTAATATTGTGCTCTTTGTTCGAGGCTCATTTTCGCACAGATAACACAAACATATTGACACTTAAAACGCAATCGCTTCACTTTCATCTATGAAATTCTCACTGGACAATCGATAAAGATAGCAGATTTCAACGCACCACTCGACGTATAGATGGCGCCACCAGGGGGCGCTAGATTCAAAAATTCCTGTTTACTTTGGAACGCGCCTTTTACTGTGTTACAATTATAAAAATTTCATTATGGCGTTGCATATATTAGGGCAATTCAGAATCTGGTGCAAACGGTCTTGCATCCTTGCAATTGCATATTTTTACTTTTACACTAACAAAATGTATAGCGATGCACCTGCTACACGCTTGCAAACAAGCAACACTAAAACGCCAGCTAGCAGCTGTTGTCAAAAATGACAACATTGTAAACAAAGGGAAGAAATTAAGCAAACCAGTTTGAATAAAAAACGGCTAAAACGCGAAAAGCCGAATAAAAAGTGGAGTGGAGTAATCCATAATATACAGGATTTCTTGCAGAAAGCTCCGAATTAATGGTAAGTGGAATTTTTGCTGTGAGCATTTAATTTTTCTAGGCACCAACAGCTCAAATTTTCTACAAAAAGTTAATTGAGATAACAAGAATAGATGCGACGTGTGATCTCATACGTTGGAAAGTGCGACACCTGAAGGCTTCATTTGAAAAAGCAAGTGATTGGCGAATATCAACAGTAGCAGGCTTTCTCGAGTCCGATGCAGGGACGTCCAGTGTTGAAGGTGCGACGAAATTTTGCCTAATGTTTATATTTCAAGCAAAGTGTTGCAGATATGCCCACACTTTAATCAACTATGAAAAAATATTTTTCAAGCAAAACTCTGAAATGGTTTACCGTTTGAAGTGGTTGATAATGGCAGCACATCCATTATGAACGAAAGCTCGACCAGCCAAATATAGGAAATCACCTTTTCTGATGTCGGCGAAGAAATTGCTTCTTCAATTGACATTACCAACAATGAAAATCTGCCACCAGAGAATTGCCTCTTATTCTAGAAAAATCAAAAGATTTCGCCGAAAAAATGAAGAAGCATCTCCCAAAGTCGTCTGGGAAATCTTTAAATAAAAAAAAGGGAATGGGAAAATGAGAAACATTAAAAAGATCACGCCTTGAATGAAAGAAGATTGCAGAAATTGAAAGACGTAAGGCTGAAATTGAATTCAAGAACCGTAAGTTAGATTTAAAAATGTTAGAATTGGAAAAAGACGAAAGATTGAAAGAACTTCAAATTGAAAAGAAGGAATTCTTTGAAAAGTTCGAAATTGAGATGAAGTATAAGTTATTCCTCTCAACAGTAATTTATTTATCTTTGTATTTTATATATCCTTTTATATTAAAATTTTTAAGTCCAATTACTGTTGAGAGGACTACTAATTTAATACGTTATTGATGTTTTATTTCTTTAAATTTCTGCTTGCTTTCTTCGGTTACTCAAAGCGTTATCTTTTTTATTGTTGTCTTGAACTAAATACTGAAATTAAAATAAGCATTTGTTTTATATAGAATAATTTTATGTAATTTGAAATAAATTAAAGAAAACATTAAAGCGTATATGGCTTATCTTTTATTTTCTCCAATATTGTTGGGTATATGGTTATCAGGTTCAATATAATCCTCCGTAGTGGTTGACGGATCTGAACTGTCGTCGAACGAAATGGAGCCATTATTAATTAAAATATTGTGAAGAATTAGGCAGACAAGAAACCAACAGGAGCATATTTTATGGTGTTTTTTGTTAGACAGACGCATCCTTAGCTACTTAAGGCTACCAAGTCTATTTTTCAAAACCCAAACTATTTAAGTCATTCATTATTCCCGTCCTGCTGTACGGCGCAGAGGCATGGACGATGACAACATCTGATGAGTCGACATTACGAGTTTTCGAGAGACAAATTTTGCTAAAGATTTATGATCCTTTGCGCATAGGCAACGGTGAATATCATATTCGATGAACGCTAAGCTGTATATGTTATTCGCCGACATTGACATAAGTAATTCAGCGAATTAAAAGACAGCGGCTACGCAGGCTAGGTAATGTCGTCTGAATAGATGAAGGCGCTCCACCTCTGAAAGTATTCGACGCAATATCCGCCGGACGAAGCAGAGGAAGAGGAAGACCTCCTCTCCGTTGGAAAGATCAGGTTTAGGAGGAGTTAGTTGCACTTGGTATATCGCTTGGCGCCAAATTGCAAAAGGAATAAAGAACTGGCCACTGTTGTAAGCTCGGCTATAACGGCGTAAGTGGTGTTTACATGGCGGTGGTTGATATACATATTCGATGTATATACATTAAGGTGTTTTTTTTTTTAACTATGAATTTTTTTCAGTCCCATCATGAAATTTCCTTGGAAATACCCTAAAAAATGTTTCCAGAAAATGTGAGCCCTTCATCATATCGACTAAAATATTCTTGTTTTTATACTCTTGCAACCAGTTGCTACAGCGTATTATAGTCTTGTTCACTTAAAGGTACGAGTATAACGTATCTCCTAAAACTAAGCGCAATAGACATAGGGTTATATACATATCGTCACCTGAAATGCAAAATAACGTATCTTCCAAAAAATCGAAACTGAGTGCCTTATTGATTATGATTCACTACATCAAATTGCATTCATAGTATTACATAAGTCCAACATTTTCAGGCTCTGCCCTCAGATGTAAAGCAGTTTTAACCAATATTAAATTTTTTTTCATTAATGTTCCATTTTATTTCGTGTTACATTCATACCACTGTAAATTTTCGAAAATGAGGAAAATGATTATTTTGCATTTCAGGTGACGGTATGTATGTATAAATCAGAACACAATTTTAAATTCCACTTGATTCGTTCAGTTTCCAGTACCCAAATCAAGAAGCAATTAATATAACGGGATAAAATTTTGCACGAACAATGTCTTAAGCATGTGTAACTTTATGACAAAAATTCTAATAAAAACTTTTCAAGCCCTTAGGCATTGAATATTTCGACTCCGGTACCTATAGTTGACTTTTGATCGAAAATTTCGGGTATTGTATGATATATATTTGGAAGTTTATTTGTTTAATTCCAGTTTATTTATAATACTTAAATATTAGTTAACAAGGCGAAAGGTTGTCCGTGAACACGTCCGTTCGGTATGACGGTGTGTAAAAAAAGGGAAGAATGATAGGATTCTGGGAAACGGGTTGCTTACAGCTAGAATGAAAAAAAAGTAGTACAGCGTTACTAAAGGATAGTGTTGTAAACGTAACAAAGGGTTGCTTATCAGCGGAGAATACGGCGTTGCCACAGTATCCCCCTCCAGACTGGGTGAACGGTTAAGATCGTAGCTAAAGTGTAACGAAAGATACTCGTCGGCGTTCTGCTCCAGTTGATAATGTTCTGTGAGTGTGTGGCGAAAAATCTTCATTCGATAGATATGCTGGCTTTAATCGGTCTGTAGAAATATTTTCTGGTTTTCCTTTTATTTCGATTCTGTAATACTTTTCCTCTCGTGATAAAACTTTATAAGGTCCTTCGTATGGTTTTGAAACTGATGGGCGCACTGAATAATTTCTGACGAAAACGTTTACGCACGTCGCAAGATCGGGATGCACAAATACTTTCCTTGGACCATGATGTAGTGGATGGTCTGGTGGTGTTCATTAAGACTCTGAGTTGAGTGACGAATTCTGACTGTGTTTTAATTCGGCTACCGTGTACGAAAAATTCTGAAGAAATTCGCAGCGTTGTATCGTAGATTAATTCTGCCGGTGACGCTCCTAAGTCTTGTTTATAGACGGTTCGTAGGCCCAAGAGTATTGTTGGTAGAAAGTCGGTCCAACGTTCGGAGTTAATGCATAAAATTGCAGCCTTCAACGTTCGGTGCCATCTTTCTACTATAGCGTTTGCTTGTGGGTGATATGGTGTTGTCTTCAGATGTGTTATGCCAAGCGATGTTGTTAGCTCTGCAAATAAGGTAGATGTAAATTGACGTCCACGATCTGATGTAATGACAGCTGGAACTCCAAATCTTGCGATCCAATTGGCGATGAGAGCTTTTGCGATAGTTGGTGCTGCCATATCGGGTATAGGAATAGCTTCTGGCCATCTCGAGAAGTGTTCGATGATTGTTAGACAATAACGATTACCTGCATGTAGGGGAAATGGTCCTATAACGTCGGTATTAATGTTGTCGAATCGCAAGTCTCCGGACTCGTAGCGTTTGAGAGGCGTAAATGTGTGTCGAGTGATTTTAGCCTTTTGGCATTGTTCGCATGCTCTTGCGAATGCAATAATGTCTTTTTGAATTCCAGGCCAAACAAACCTGCTTGTCAATAGTCTGGCTGTAGCGCGAGTACCTGGGTGGCATAACCCATGGGTAGCTCGTAACACTTCAGAGCGGAACTTCTTTGTGATGAATGGTCTTATGTTTCCGGTCGATCCGATGTCTATTAAAAAGTTGTATTGAGAAAGTCCGTCGAAGAGTTTCAAGCGGTGTGTGACTGCAGGAGTTTCGTTACCGATAGGTGCTGCAGTTTTCGTTTCGGATAGTCATTCGCAAATTTATGGTGATACCAGTATAATTCGTTTGGCTGTGCGCAATCCTGGCGTGTATTTCGTTCTTATCTCGGTCGGCTTCGGCTACGGCTTCGCTATCGGTGCGTTTTTATGGATTCGATTTGCCTCGTCAGTTGCGCGATTTCTTTCTTTAATTCCTCTAGCGTGGTTGACTCATTGTTAGTTTGCGTGGAGGTGCCTGTTGCCGGTGCTTGGTTACCTACCATACTAATTTGTCGAGAATTCATGGAGTCCGCGAGGGCGTCTGCAATAGCAACTTTATCTGCTACGTCACCCTTTGATGCGATCATAGCAGCTTGAGCGTGAGGAGGTAGACGCGAGGCCCAGAGGTCGATTAATACTGTCTCGCAAAGTGATGTGCCGACCACCCGGCGCATTTCGTTGAATAGTTGACTTGGTTTTGAGTCGCCTAATGGCATATCGGAAAGAACACGTTGTATGCCTCGTTGTTGGCTATACGAGAATTGAGCTATTAGTTTGGACTTGATGTAGTCGTAACGATTTATTGAAGGAGTAGAGTCGATTATGGCCTTCAACTCCATTAGCTTGCTTGGTGGAACTTGTGTCATGACCAGATTGTATTTTCATGCGTCGTGGGTCACACCTCTAGCAGCGAACCAGAATTCCAGTGACAAAAAATAAGACTCGAAGTGGGTGTCGTTCATATTAGGCGGGCTAATGCGAGGAACCATTGCTGCATCCACGTGGAGATCCGGCTGATGCACTTCGATTGGTGATCTAGCCAGAATGCCTTGAGGTTGATTCGCCTGCGCTGCCGGTAATACGGATGCGGGCGGAGATGCTTGTGCGGTGGTTTCTCCTTGCAGTTCCATTTGTATATTCGTTTCACTTTTTTGGGGTCACCAGTTTTGGAAGTTTATTTGTTTAATTCCAGTTTACTTAGAAATACTTAAATATTAGTTAACAAGGCGAAAGGTCGTCCGTGAACACGTCCGTTTGGTACGACGGTTTGTAGAAAAAGGGAAGAATGATAGGATTCTGGGAAACGGGTTGCTTACAGCTAGAATGAAAAAAGGTAGTACAGCGTTGCTAAAGGATAGTGTTCTAAACGTAACAAAGGGTTCCTTATCAGCGGAGAATACGACGTTGCCACATATATAACTGAAGTCCCTTAGCTTCATCATTCATCATTCTGTTATAATGGTATATTTGTATGTCAAAAATGGGTTGAATTGGACAAATACTTCCCTTAGTTCTCCATATACTTAATATACAGATTTTTGACTTTCCAGGTGACTTTGTACGAATATATCAGCCAATATGTGAGTTATCCCAATGAAAATGAAAGAGAGTGTGTTACTTATAACTGTGTATCTTTTTGCTTAAAATAGATAAATTTGAGCGAAAACTTGGCCTTGCCCTTATAAATATAATTAATATCAGGATTTTCGAACACACGACTGACTTTACTCCATATTTGTATGATTGGTTTTACACCTTAACGTATTCATCTGGCTTTGATTCTTGAAAGTTGCAAGAGTATAAAATGTTCGGTTGCACCCGAACTTAGTTCTTCCTTACTTGTTTTTAATCGACATTCGCACCTGGTAGTCAGTGTGCAGTGACAGAGAAAATCGCGCAACACAAGTTGATGCTATTTGACATATATGTATATTTGCAATGATGAAATTAATATTTTCGGGTTTCGAAATATAAAAAAATATTTGTAGCTCTATGAAAGCGGAGTGTTATTTATTCAAACTTGTTTATCTAAACACTAAAAACTAAAGACGAAGCGAGCATATGTGCTGCCTCTATTTATACTAACTAGTATGTTTACTTATTACTAGGTGGCTAAATGAGTTAAGCTTCCCGCCCTCATGCGCCACTACACCGTACAATACACCACTCACAAGCAACACTGGCACATACACCACACCTGAAGACAGCAGTTTTCCCACACACCACACATCCATTGGAAGCAGCAGAAAACACCACACACACCAATATACGCAGCTGCTAATCCACCACAGCCCAACGAGCAAAAAGCTTCGTCCTGGAAGTGAACGTTTCTTTCGATCACGATTTTCGACACGTAATCATCGGCGGACGTTTTATACTTTTTTCTTATTCCGCACGCAGCTAAAACACATTTTTATAATTTGCATATTCGGCACGCAGCAAAAACATCTTTTTTTCACATCTGGCGATCTTCAGCACGCAGCTCCACCATCTTTTTTACATCTGGCGATCTTCAGCGCAGCAGTTCAACCAACATATCATAATTTTCGAGTGTCTCCTTTTTATAACTGTGTAAACCTAGTAATACAGCCTCCACTGGTATCCGACCAAGGAGTCCATCGATTTCATTAATTTTTAACAAACATACATTCTCACGCCTCCACTGGTGTTCGACCAGGGAGATTTTTTTTTATAACATTTATCATTTTATCAAATAAAATTGTGATCCCTTTTAAGTAAACCATTGCGTTCCGAAAATCTTCGTTCCGGAGTCAGTGAAAAAGTAAGTGGTATTTTATATATGGTCCTTCGAGCCATCCTAAATGGCCCTATAGTGAAAATAGAAAGCTTCTTCTTCTTCTTCTTACTTGGCGTAGATACCGCTTACGCGATTATAGCCGAGTTAACAACAGCACACCAGTCGTTTCTTCTTTTCGCTACGTGGCGCCAATTGGATATTCCAAGCGAAGCCAGGTCCTTCTCCACTTGGTCCTTCCAACGGAGTGGAGGTCTTCCTCTTCCTCTGCTTCCCCGGCGGGTACTGCGTCGAATACTTTCAGAGCTGGAGTGTTTTCGTCCATCCGGACAACATGACCTAGCCAACGTAGCCGCCGTCTTTTAATTCGCTGAACTATGCCGATGTCGTCGTATATCTCGTACAGCTCATCGTTCCAACGAATGCGGTATTCGCCGTGGCCGACGCGCAAAGGACCATAAATCTTTCGCAGAACTTTTCTCTCGAAAACTCGCAACGTCGACTCATCCGTTGTTGACATCGCCCAAGACTCTGCACCATATAGCAGGACGGGAATTATGAGTGACTTATAGAGTTTGGTTTTTGTTTGTCGAGAGAGGACTTTGCTTCTCAATTGCCTACTCAGTCCGAAGTAGCACCTGTTGGCAAGAGTTATCCTGCGTTGGATTTCTAGGCTGACATTGTTGGTGGTGTTTACGCTGGTTCCAAGATAGACGAAATTATCTACAACTTCAAAGTTATGATTGTCAACAGTGACGTGAGTGCCAAGTCTAGAGCGCGACGACTGTTTGTTTGATGACAGGGGATATTTCGTTGTGCCCTCGTTCAGTGCCAGACCCATTTCGACCAGGGAGATTTTTTATTATAACATTTATCAATTTATCAAATAAAATTGTGATCCCTTTTAAGTAAACCATTGCGTTCCGAAAATCTTCGTTCCGGAGTCAGTGAAAAAGTAAGTGGTATTTTATATATGGTCCTTCGAGCCATCCTGAATGACCCTATAGTGAAAATAGAAAGCTAAAAATATTAAATTTTACAAAAATTCTACAATTGGTGACAAAACAAAATGAATAAGTGCGCAAGTAAAAAGTGAAGCAGTGAAACTACATATAGTTATACACACAAACATAGTGACGAAGGAAAAGAAAAAAAAAAAAACAAAGAGAAAATAAAATTTTTTAAAAAACGTGCACAAGTGCTAGTGCAGTGAAACAGTGAAATTACATAAATACATACAAACATAGAGAAAAAATATATATGTATATATATATATACATACATAGTATATACAAAGGGAACAAGTACGAATATATGCAGTGACATTGCAGAAAAAATACATATGTATGTATGTAAAACAAAAAAAAAAATCAGTGACCCAAACGGAAAATAGATGACAAAACTAAGTAAAACCAAATAGAATACACATACATACATAAATGTACATAACAGTGCGGTGAAAAAAAATAAGCAGTTCCTACTACAAAAAAAAACACAAAAACGCGGGCGCGGAAAAAGAAAAAAAACACCTAATTAAAAAATACAGTACAATAAACCAAAAACCAGCGGGCGCGAATATAAACACATATATGTATGTAACTAATCTATATATTATTCTAAGACAAGGCGCTTATTTCCAGAGATCTACAAAATTTACAGAGACAAATAATGCATCAAATTAAAGTGTGCGATCTGAAACTTTGCACAAATTTTACAGATTTTAAATTCATTGAACCACTTTTGATATATTTGCGTTTAAAGTTCTTAAATTTTTACATTAAGCTAATATAAGCAGCGCTTCTACAGAAAAGAGCATATATGTAAGAGAATGAATAATTAAAAATGTTTCTGTCATTTGCTTTCGTTTCACACATATCCACATACGCGAAGGCGCAAGTGCGAAATCTAACAACAACAATGTTGTCTGCTCGGTAGCAAAATGACAATAAGCATAGATAACTTGATACGAGACTCTTTGGTGCGAGAGAGAGCTGTCAAAACTCGCATTTTTTATAACATTTGCCAATGATGCCACTGCTGAAAAATATTAACTTGGGTATTTAATAAATTATACAAAACACTAAATTAAACACTTTGAAAATGCATACATACATATATATGTAAATGCTAAAATGCAAAATCATTAATTAATTTACATAAACATTTATTTTGCCAAAATATGTTCGCACAGTTTCATTTCACACTTATTTCGTCAAGTAATTATAGCGCTGCTTTTCTGACATCCCGCCTTTTTCACTAACTGCTGGATTGTGTTTTTTGCCAGCTCAGAAAACAGATCAGCTGCAAGCTGACAGCTCTATGACAATAAGAGAATGACGAATATTACAAATGACAAATGTTTGCTTTGGCATGTGCACTGGTACATACATACATATGCATGCGCTAAGGCGCTATCTACGATTTGACATGCGCTCTCTTCTATGTTGCACGAATATGTATGTACGAGGTAAGGAACACTGCGCTTTGACATACGCACTCTACTTATTTTTATATTCACACATACATACTTACAAACATATGTATGTATATACATATGTATGGGCGAAGACGCAAGAGCAAAATCTAACAGAAATATTGTTGTCGGCGTTATTTGGATTAGAAGTGTTATTGCGTTAGGAAAGCTTTGAGTCAGTTCAGTTTTCTTCCAAAAGTCAAGGCGGCTATTACCAGCGAATACATACATACTACATCGAATTTCAGTTCAGATTCAGATTCAGATTAATTATTAAAAATAAAATGCCAAACCAAAGGCGAATTAGACGAAAAAGGAGTTTAACAGGTCGTAGTCATGCAGGATCTATGGCAAGTTATTTCAAAGCTGCCCTAAACTCCGTAGTTCTTCCGGAGTATAGTTCGCTTGGGGATTTGACTAATATATGTTTACACTGTAAAGCAAAACATTTCGGAAGTGAAAAGGTACCTGTACTTTTCATTGTTTTATATTCGTAATATATGTATATACATACTTATTGTCTTAATATTTGGTTGAAATTGTAACTAGGTAAGAAATGGCTTTACGACATGTTGTCATGGCGGAAAAGTTAAACTTCAAGAATTACGTGTACCTGAGTTTTTGAAAGCTGTGTTAGAAAATGATTTGAGCTCTTGGCGGGGACACTATTTGGAGAATATTCGGCAGCTAAATAGTTCGTTTGCTTTTGCATCATTCGAAGCGAAAATTGCGGAGCCTACAGGGCGCGGACCAAAATACTTCCGAATACATGGATCAATATATCATAGGGTAGGTCCATTGCATGCAGATCATCCTTCAGAATCCTCCTACGCCCAGCTGTTTATTCTTGACACGGACCAAGCAACTGATATAAGGGCACAACATAATTCAAACTGCGATAGGTATTTGCTGAGAGAAATCCACGAAATGCTTTCAAATATTAACCCCTTGGCAAATGAGTATAAGCATATGGCGCAGGTTGAACGCGAAGAGGAACAGAGGACCAGAGAAGAAAATCGCAATGCTCGCCGAATTAGCATGCTACTTTTGCTTAGATCGATTATTACGTGATATTCACCAAAATGAAATACCTTTTGGTGGAAAGGTTATTTTATTAGGTGGTGATTTCAGGCAAGTTCTTCCTGTGGTGCCCAATAGCTCACGCGCCGCTATAGTTGGTAATTGTTTGAAACGGTGCTCACTTTGGAAATTTTTTAGGTGTCTCAAACTCTCAACGAATATGCGTTCTAAAGAATCCTTATATAACATTTTTCTTTTGCATGTTGGAGAAGGTCGAGAGCTCTCTCCAGAGTCGAAAATCAATATACAAGAAGAGATAATTTTGCTCAATGAAAATTTAGTGGATTGGGTATTTCAGCCTCAGTCTGGTGTTATTAGTCAAAACCATTTGAAGGATCGAGCAATTTTGTGTCCAAAAAATGATCACTGTACAATAGTAAATATGTTGCCCGGTGAAGAAAGGGTATATTATAGCGTGGATACTGTAGTTTCTGAAGATCCTCAAGAGCATGTCGGATTCCCTACAGAATTTCTAAACTCCCTTAATTTCAGTGGAGTAGCGCCTCATGAGTTAAGGCTTAAGGTTGGAACAGTTGTGATGTTAATCCGCAATCATAATACATATGAAGGGTTGATCAATGGGACTCGCTTGATAGTAAAAGCACTACATTGTAATTGTTTGTAGGTCGAAATTTGAACCGGTGAATCACAAGGGAAACAAATTTTATTGCCTCGTATAAATTTACAGCCCAGCGAATCAACACTTCCTTTTATTTTAAAGCGTCACCAATTTTCAATAATTGTAGCATTCGCAATAACAATGAACAAATATCAAGGGCAGACTCTAGCAAGAGTTGGTGTTTTCCTCAAGGAGGATTGTTTTACGCATGGCCAGCTGTATGTCGCATTGAGTCGAGTACGATCTTCTCAAGATATCAAAGTTAAGACTTACGACCAAAATAAAACCACTACATATGTAGTTTTCCATGAAGTACTTGAATAAATTGAGTTTTTATTAAACAAATTTTTTTTACTTTTTTCATTTTAAATAACGGAGTCCCCCAATTATCGGGGGTTATTACTAGTACATATTAATATAAAACGGGCGCGGAGTAAAACCAACAAAAAACAACAATCACTAGGAAGCCTCCGCAGCAGCATTTGGAATAGAGACTACTATACATTGCCCTGCCGTAACCCCAAAATCCCATGACGGATAACAAAGTGAGTCGTACCGATTCCTTTTAGTATTGCTTCTTTGATTTCAATTTTTGCATATACGTACATATACATACATATGTATCATTACGATAAAAAATGTTGCGTCAAATTTAATATACATATTTGGATAGAATAACTCATCCAGTTATTCTCATTTCGATTATTTAATTTGGAAAAAATTACTACATAGAATAACTCATTAAGTTATTCTCATTTTATTTTATTGTTTTTGCAAAAACACCGGTTGCCAAGCTGTCATAAGTAACTTTCGGTTAAAACGGAATACCGAAATAAAACGGTTTGGCATAACAGATAATATATATGTAAATATATTTATATATGTACATATTTATTTATATACATATATATTTATACACATATATATTTATATACTGTATGTATATGTCCAAATATAATATATAAAGATTGTTTATTGGCCATTAATGCTTACCTTCGTGTATCAAAACACAAAATATCCACAAACATAAAAAAAATCAAGTTTTTACTTGCACATATTCCGGTGATACCCCTTACGCTTGATCAAGCATAAGCAGGATTGCCTCAAATAAGTAAGCAAAACGAAAGGCAAAAAACAAAAAACAATTATATATATATATATAGAGAGAGAGAAAAAAAAAGAAAAAGGTAAAGAAAGCCGAATAGGAAAAAATTACATATTTACATACATATATGCACCATTTTGAACATACGTACATTTATATATTATAAACTCAACCTTTTGAGAACATTTGAGTACATGACAATAGACTGTACTCGTATACATACGTACATATACATATTTACGGGATATAAGTTAGCACGAACCAAGCATAAAGTGCAACTATGTCAACAACCCCGAAATTACAGCGCAAGCGATAACTGGTAAATTATGCCGATGCAACCTCAGCACATCCGGCACATGCAATCGAATTGCTTATTATAATTGCTTATACTAATTCTAGGAAATAGATCACGCCACTTAATAATTCCGTGGCTTAGAATAAGTATAAATTAACCAAATTGTTAAATTTAAGTTGGAGTCGTTTTTGGTCAATAAAGCGGACACGCTGTCCGATTAAAAAATAATTTTTTTGGTATTCCCAACGCGGGAATACATAATTGGCGCCCGAGCAAATTCAGTCGGTCCGGTAGGAAAACTGGCGCCCGGTTGAAAAAGTATTTTCGATAGCGGTCCCTGAGTAACAAAATTAAAATGGAGGCATCGACGTGCCAGCCTAATCGAAAGACATAGCAGCAAGTGAAGTGAAAAAGTTTAGGCCAGCGAAATAATTGTTGTGAAAAACATAAAAGCTTTAGCAGTGATAAAATACAACAAGCAACAATAACAAAGCAATTTAAATAGCGTTTATTGGCGACTACCAAATTGTAATTGTAACTAAAAGCGTAGATATGTACGAAAGTAATTATTATAATTAACAAAACTGTAACAGAACAATATTCTAAATTTGTGATTTTATATAAAACAGAAAACAAACACTAGCCTCATTATAAAATCCTAGTGTTAAAGATTAATTACGCGCGCGATTTTCTGGCCGCCCAGGAGAATTCATATCCTGGAAAAAAAGTGTAGACCGTATATTAAATATATACGAACCATTAAAGGGAACCCCGAAATACTACGGAATCCTTAGTGTAGTTAGAAATAAGATTGTAGGCAATGCAGATATGGCATTAGAATCTTATAACACGCCACTTGATTGGTCAGCAATAACAAAATGTCTGGCAATGCATTATGCCGACAAGCGTGACCTATCCACCTTAGAGTATGAAATGACAACTAGAGTACAAGGTAATAAAACGGTTGCTGAATTCTATCAGCAAGTATACAAACACCTCTCATTAATTTTAAATAAACTAGGATGTACCGAAATGAGCAACGAATCTCTACGAATGATAACGCAATCATACAGGGATAAAGCTTTGGACACATTCATAAGAGGATTAAATGGCAACCTCCCACGATTACTGGTAATAAGAGAACCGGTCGACTTACCTCAGGCCCTTCATTTATGCCTGAAACTAGACAATCAGAATTTTCGCATGAATCATGCTCACAATGTGAAAACGGCATACCAAACTCCTCAACACTATCCTAAGCGACGTTCTTCACAGGAACAACTGCAATCCTTTTACCCTAAATTGGCGTACTTGCCACAACCAAATCAAACAAATTGGCAATCTAGACAACAATTTCCTAACCAAATTCAGCATACAAGTACTCCACCCAGGCCACCCAGGCCACCTAAACCTCAACCCCGGCCAGAACCCATGGAAGTTGACGAGAGTATGCAATCACGTCGAATTGACTATATGAACAGAACTCCTCAAAATCAATTTCAAGGGAAAAGACCACCATCAGTTAATAATCAGCAACAAAGGAAAACCCAAAGAACTTTTCACATTGCCACAATGTCGAAAGATGTGGAGAATGATTATTCGGAAGACGAACCATCTGAAGTTCATTTTTTAGCTTGATGAGCTCTTCGCTTCCATATTTTGAAGCAAGAGCTGATAACGGGAAAATTCTTAAGTTTTTGGTAGATATAGGATCTAGTAAAAACTACATTCAACCACACTTGGTTAAAAAACGTATTAAAAATAAAAACCCATTTTTGGCAAAAACACTAACAGGTGATGTTAAAATTAATGAACACACAATGCTAAAACTATTTGGTCTAGATAACGAAATCAAGTTTTTCTTAATGCCATCCTTAAAGACATTCGATGGAATTTTGGGAAACGATACATTAAGAGAGCTTCAAGCAATTATCTACACAAATGAAAATTATTTAATAATAAAAAATCGAATAAAAATGAAACTAAAGCAGCTTCCATCAAAGGCAGTAAATGCAATACATATAAAGGACGAGCACTTATCGTCACAGCAGAAGACTAGCATTAAGCAAGCAGTAGACGCATTCCCAAATCTGTTCGCGGAGCCGAACGAAAAATTAACATACACAACAAAAGTTGTTGGAGAAAAAGAACCGTAACGGACTCTACTGTTTACTCGAAATTTTACCCATACCCAGCATCTCTCAAATCAGAGGTAGAAAAGTAGGTAAAGAAACTTTTAGATGATAATATTATAAGACCCTCTAGGTCTCCCTACAATTCACCCTTGTGGATCGTCCCGAAAAAGGCCGACTCAGCGGGGAATAAACAGTACCGAATGGTCATCGATTACCGAAAATTAAACTCAGTCACAACAGCAGACAGATATCCAATTCCCGAAATAACAGAAGTAATTTCGCAGCTCGACGAAAGCAAATTTTTCTCAGTGTTAGATCTGAAAAGCGGATTTCATCAAATTCCTCTAAGAGAATCTGACATCGAAAAAACGGCATTTTCCATCAACAATGGTAAATATGAATTTACACGTTTACCATTTGGTTTGAAAAATGCTCCTTCTATTTTTCAGCGCGCTCTTGATGATATCCTGCGCGATCACATAGGAAAACACTGTTATGTCTACATCGATGACATAATTATATTTAGCAAAACGGAAAAAGAGCACCTTTTTCACATTAATACAATTTTCAATACCTTGGACGAAGCCAACATGAAAGTTCAGTTGGATAAGTGTCACTTCTTCCAAAAGGAAGTAGAATTTTTAGGGTATGCCATATCTCCAAATGGCATAAAAACGAATCCTGCAAAAGTTAAAGCAATTGCCAACTTTCCAGAACCTATAACTTTAAAAGAGCTTCGCAGTTTTCTTGGTTTGTCAGGATACTACAGAAGATTCATAAAAGACTATGCGAAATTAGCAAAACCACTGACTTCTCTTCTGAGAGGGGAAGAAGGTAGAATATCGAAAAACAAATCCGCAAAAGTAAAAATACTTTTGAATGAAGAAGCAATAGAAGCTTTCAATAATATAAAACGTTCACTCACTTCCAGAGATGTGATACTTGCATATCCTGATTATAAGAAAAATTTCGAAC
Source organism: Bactrocera neohumeralis (assembly GCF_024586455.1). Lineage (NCBI taxonomy): Eukaryota > Metazoa > Arthropoda > Insecta > Diptera > Tephritidae > Bactrocera > Bactrocera neohumeralis. The sequence continues at coordinate 14,617,665 of NW_026089623.1, read as the reverse complement.
TGGTAACAGACGCCTCCAACTTTGCAATCGGAGCCGTACTATCGCAAGACTCAAAGCCTCTGGCATTTATCTCAAGAACATTGAGCAAGGCGGAGGAACATTACGCCGCCAATGAAAAAGAGATGCTAGCCATAATTTGGGCTCTGAATTCATTTAGGAATTACTTATATGGCTCAACTAAAGTACAAATCTTTACTGATCACCAGCCGCTCACTTACGCTTTGAGCAATAAGAATAACAAAAGCAAGATGAAAAGGTGGAAAGCAGCCTTAGAAGAATATTCATACGACTTACATTATAAACCTGGGAAACAAAACGTCGTAGCAGATGCACTATCCAGGATACCCCCGAAGGAATCACAGGTTAACAGTCTATCAATAGCAACCAATTCGAATGATAGCTCGTCCCGTAATTTAATTTATAGCATAGAAGCCCCTATAAACGCTTTCAAAAACCAAATAATTTTAAAAACAGATAGCACATCTACGTATCAATTTAAAATCGTGTTTCCTACATATCATAGACACATAATTACGGAACCTGATTATTCCGAACAAACCCTTAAATCAATTCTAAAAAGATATTTGAACCCATCAATTATAAACTGTATAAAAGCGGAAGAATATGTTATGGGCAAAATACAAGAGGTCTACCCATTACATTTTAGCAAATACCGAGTTAGGTTCACACAGATACAAGTGGAAGATATACCTAATGAAAAAGAACAGGAAGAGATCATTATAAAAACGCACAATAGAGCGCTCAGAAATACTAGGGAAAATAAAATGCAAATTCTGGAAAAGTACTATTTTCCTGCAATGGCAAGTAAAATAAAGAAAATTATAAGAAACTGTGCAACATGCAAGGAAAGCAAATATGACCGACGTCCAATAAAACCTCAAATTCAGGCCACACCCATTCCACAGTTCGCAGGCCAAATAGTGCACATCGATATATTACTTACCTGTTGGTAAGAGTTATCCTGCGTTGGATTTCTAGGTTGACATTGTTGGTGGTGTTTACGCTGGTTCCATGATAGACGAAATTAATTACAACTTCAAAGTTATGACTGTCAACAGTGACGTGAGTGCCAAGTCGCGAGCGCGACGACTGTTTGTTTGATGACAGGAGATATTTCGTCTTGCCCTCGTTCACTGCCAGACCCATTTTCTGTGCTTCCTTGTCCAGCCTGGAGAAAGCAGAACTAACGGCGTGGGTGTTGAGGCCGATGATATCAATATCATCGGCATACGCCAGCCGCTGTACACCATTATAGAAGATGGTACCTTCTCTATTTAGTTCTGCAGCTCGAACTATTTTCTCCAGAAGCAGATTGAAGAAGTCGCAAGGTAGGGAATCGCCGTGTCTGAAACCTCGTTTGGTGTCGAACGGCTCGGAGAGGTCCTTCCCGATTCTTTCGTGTTGCTCAACGTCAGCTTACACAGCCGTATTAGGTTTGCGGGGATACCAAATTCAGGCATCGCGGCATAAAGGCAGTTCCTTCCGCTTTGAAATCGACGAAGAGGTGGTGTGTGTCGATTCTTATTTCACGGGGCTTTTCCACGATTTGGCGCAGGATAAATATCTGATCGGTTGTTGATTTTCCAGGTCTAAAGCCACACTGATAAGGTCCAATCAGTTTGGTGGCGGTGGGCTTTAATCTTTCACACAATAAGCTCTAAGTGAGGTCTCCTTTTTTATGGATTGGGCATAGCACATTTAAATTGCAATCGTTGGGCATGTTTTCGTCCGACCATATTTTACAAAGAAGCTGATGAATGCTCCTTATCAGTTCTTTGCCGCCGTGTTTGAGTAACTCGGCCGGCAATCCATCGGCCCCCGCCGCTTTGTTGTTCTTCAGGCGGGTAATTGCTATTCAAACTTCTTCATGGTCGGGCAATGAAACGTCTGCTCCATCGTCATCGATTGGGGAATCGGGTTCTCTTTCTCCTGGTGTTGTGCGTTCACTGCCATTCAGCAGGCTGGAGAAGTGTTCCCTCCATAATTTAAGTATGCTTTGGGCATCGGTGACTAGATCACCTTTGGGGGTTCTATAAGAGTATGCTCCGGCCGTGAAACCTTCTGTAAGCCGCCGCATTTTTTCGTAGAATTTTCGAGCATTACCCCTGTCGGCCAGCTTATCAAGCTCTACGTACTCACGCATTTCGGCCTCTTTCTTTTTCTGTCTGCAAATGCGTCTCCCTTCCCTCTTCAACTCTCGGTATCTATCCCATCCCGCACGTGTTGTGGTCGATCGTAACGATGCGAGGTAGGCAGCCTGTTTTCTCTCCGCTGCGACACGGCACTCCTCGTCGTACCAGCTGTTCTTTTGCACTTTCCGAAAACCAATAGTTTCGGTTGCACATAAGGTGTTGAAATGCCGTCCCACAGTTCCCTTATACCGAGTTGTGGACGAGTGCTCTCAGAGAGCAGGAGTGCAAGCCGAGTAGAAAATCGTTCGGCTGTCAGTTGTGATTGCAGCTTCTCGTCGTCGAACCTTCCTTGTGTTTGTTGGCGTGCGTTTTTTGCTGCACAGAGGCGGGTGCGAATCTTGGCTGCAACAAGGTAGTGGTCCGAGTCGATTTTAGGACCTCGGAGCGCACGCACATCTAAAACACTGGAGACGTGTCTTCCGTCTATCACAACATGATCGATCTGGTTGGAAGTTTTTCGATCCGGAGACAGCCAGGTAGCTTGATGAATCTTCTTATGCTGAAATCTAGTAATACAGATAACCATATTTCGGGCGCCGGCGAAGTCGATCAGGCTCAACCCATTTGGGGATGTTTCCTCATGGATGCTGAATTTACCGACCGTAGTGCCAAAGATACCTTCTTTGCCCACCCTGGCGTTAAAGTCGCCAAGCACGATTTTGACATCGTGGCGGGGGCAGCTCTCATAAGTGCGCTCCAAGCCTCCAAGCATGAAAGGCATCTTTGGTCACATCGTCCTTCTCATCCGTCGGGACGTGGGCGCAAATCAGCGATATGTTGAAGAATCTTACAAAATTACGTATAGCAATTATACAAGAGTAAGTGTAAATCGTGAACCAGTTCTAAGCCACCATTTCGGCATTTGGCATTCATTAATTCTTTAGCGGTTAAACCGTAGGATTGGTCTCGCTTTCCACGGAGCGTCAATCAACAATTGCAATATATGCAAATATCGGGTGATTTTTTAAGAGCTTGATAACTTTTAAAAAAAAAAAACGCATAAAATTTGCAAAATCTCATCGGTTCTTTATTTGAAACGTTAGATTGGTTCATGACATTTACTTTTTGAAGATAATTTCATTTAAATGTTGACCGCGGCTGCGTCTTAGGTGGTCCATTCGGAAAGTCCAATTTTGGGCAACTTTTTCGAGCATTTCGGCCGGAATAGCCCGAATTTCTTCGGAAATGTTGTCTTCCAAAGCTGGAATAGTTGCTGGCTTATTTCTGTAGACTTTAGACTTGACGTAGCCCCACAAAAAATAGTCTAAAGGCGTTAAATCGCATGATCTTGGTGGCCAACTTACGGGTCCATTTCTTGAGATGAATTGTTCTCCGAAGTTTTCCCTCAAAATGGCCATAGAATCGCGAGCTGTGTGGCATGTAGCGCCATCTTGTTGAAACCACATGTCAACCAAGTTCAGTTCTTCCATTTTTGGCAACAAAAAGTTTGTTAGCATCGAACGATAGCGATCGCCATTCACCGTAACGTTGCGTCCAACAGCATCTTTGAAAAAATACGGTCCAATGATTCCACCAGCGTACAAACCACACCAAACAGTGCATTTTTCGGGATGCATGGGCAGTTGGCCACCAAGATCATGCGATTTAACGCCTTTAGACTATTTTTTGTGGGGCTACGTCAAGTCTAAAGTCTACAGAAATAAGCCAGCAACTATTCCAGCTTTGGAAGACAACATTTCCGAAGAAATTCGGGCTATTCCGGCCGAAATGCTCGAAAAAGTTGCCCAAAATTAGACTTTCCGAATGGACCACCTAAGACGCAGCCGCGGTCAACATTTAAATGAAATTATCTTCAAAAAGTAAATGTCATGAACCAATCTAACGTTTCAAATAAAGAACCGATGAGATTTTGCAAATTTTATGCGTTTTTTTTAAAAAAAAGTTATCAAGCTCTTAAAAAATCACCCGATAGTTGGTAAGGAATTAGTTCTAACCGCGATGGACAAATTCTCCAAATACGCAATAGCAAAACCCATTCGATCGAGAGCATCGGAACACATCAGATAGCCTTTACGCGATATCCTTTTCTCCTTTGTTCCAGAAATAATAGTGATGGATAACGAGAAATCTTTTAATACTGAAGCAATAAACTTCATGATAGAGAATGAATTCGGAATCAATATTTTTAGAACCGCTCCGTATACAAGTTGTTCAAACGGACAGGTAGAACGTTTCCATTCTACATTACAAGAAATAATGCGATGTCTTCAAAAGGAGAGCACGTACCGTTCATTCCACGAATTGTTAGATAAATCAGTTTTCGAATATAACTCCACTATTCATACGACAACAGGAAGAAAACCTGTAGAAATATTCTTTGGCAGACGTGTTTATAGCGACCCTAAAATAATGGAGAAAGACAGACAAGAAACTATAAACAGACTCCTAGCGAAACAAAACGCAGACCTTACATACCATAACAAGAACAGATCACCTCCAAGCACATATGCGGAAGGAGATATGATATTTGTCAAAGTTAATAGAAGATTAGGAAATAAGTTATCGGCTAGATTTAGAAAAGAAATTGTTGCGAAAAATTTTAATACAACAATAGTAACTAAATCAGGTAGAGTAGTTCATAAAAGTAACATTAAATAGAAATGCATGAGTAAATATGAGTTTAATCACATACAATTTCTTCTTTAATAGGAAAAATGAATACGGGGGAAATCATGACAATCATGCTAGTATTAGCATTGGCGGTAGACGCACAACAAATCGACATCCAGGATTTAACGAATAATAACGGATATTTACCCATCAAAACTAACGAACTGAAAATAATTAATCATTATGACAAAACACTTCATTTTATCAACTTAACAGCCTACGAGGAAACAGTAGCCTTAATATCAAATAACATTAACATGCTAAAAACCACAACTTTTGAAAATAGACAAATTTTGGACACAGTTAATAGGAACTTTGCATTACTCCAATCAAAAATAAGCGGCTTACACCCTCATTTTAAATCAAAACGAGGACTTGTAAATATTCTAGGGAAAGGATTAAAATATATAGCAGGATCCATAGACAGTGATGACGAGATGGAAATCCATAACGCACTCACAGAAATACACGAAAATGAATTATCCACAACAGCTAGTATGACGAATATAGTACGCGTTAATAACTTCATATCCGAGGAAATAAACAATATAACAAAACATATTAACCAACAGCAAATCTCAATAAGTCATTACATTAATACATTTAAGGACACCATACAAAATAAAATAAAGTCATTGGAGGACAAGGTTCAATTTTTAGAGCACACATACCAAATAGAAAACGATATATCCTTTTTACGAAACCACATAGACGACATAGGACAAATTATATTTTCCAGCAAAATAGGCATAATTCCTACGGACATCCTCACCAAAGTAGAACTCGAATTAATTACAGATTTCGACAGTTACCAAAATATCAAGACAGCAGTAATATTTCAAAAAAACAACATAATCATAATCCTCCTAATACCCCAATATTCACCAAATACCCTTTCACAAATCAGATTTGAACCACTTCCTAATATAGCTAACAAATCAATAGCCTTAGATACTTACGAAGTATTAATAGATTTAGAAAACAATATGTATGAAACATATGTAAAAAACAATTTGGAGAAAAATTTAATAAAAATTCACAATATATGTTTAGAAAATATATTGAAATTCGAAGAAGCAAATTGTAATTTAGAAACTATGGATAAAATAAATGTCACAGAAATAGTCCCTGGTATTCTAGTATTTAAGCATTTTGATGTAGAAATAGAACACAATTGCAATAAGCAAAAAATAAAACAGAAAGGCAACTTTCTTATCAAATTTGAAAATTGTTATATTAGTACGCTTAATAAGACGTATTCGAACATTAACATTAAAATATATGAAACATTTATTTTGCCAAATCGAATCACAAAAATTAAAGAGAAAAAGAATGTAACTGAACTTGTTCTCAAATTAGAAAATCTTTATGTAAAACAAATAAGTCACGAAAATAGTATCGAATTACTAATGAATAAAAATAAAAAGAGGAATTTAATCAGCATAGGCACTGATGTTATAATTATAACTATAATTTTAATAACAATTGTATACATCATTATAAAAAGTAAGCAAAAGCTAAATATTTTAATTGAGCCACCGCAAGCAACTTCAGCAAAAAGGGGACCATTTCTACAAATTTCAACACCACAAATGCATTAATCCCGATTGAGGACAATCGACTTAAGAGGGGAAGAGTTAGCACGAACCAAGCATAAGGTGCAACTATGTCAACAACCCCGAAATTACAGCGCAAGCGACAACTGGTAAATTCTGCCGGTGCAACCTCAGCACATCCGGCACATGCAATCGAATTGCTTATAATAATTGCTTATACTAATTCTAGGAAATAGATCACGCCACTTAATAATTCCGTGACTTAGAATAAGTATAAATTAACCAAATTGTTAAATTTAAGTTGGAGTCGTTTTTGGTCAATAAAGCGGACACGCTGTCCGATTAAAAAATAATTTTTTTGGTATTCCCAACGCGGGAATACATAATTTATGCAGAGTGTCCACATTTAAAAGCCGAAGAGCACATACGTTTATTTCGTTCCTCAATTTCGCTTATGCGCGCTCGCTCCACTAAGAAACAATGTATGTACGTTTGCATATACATATGTACACTTCCATATAAGTATATACGTAACGTAAATTATACCCTACGAGGGTACCTAAAAGTATTATATACTTATTAAACGGTCCGGTAGAAAAAGTATAAGTATTAAAATATATATTTACATAAATATACAAATAATTAAATATTACGAACAATTTAATTTACATATTCAAAGTCCAAATTGGCACATTTTCGGCAATACCCCTTGTGCTTTGTAAGCAAAAACAAACAGTATTGCGTGTATATGTAAGTTAATAAAATACTTTTTATTTTCTTTATTAAAACGGATTTTATTATAAAATACTTTTCATTTTCCTTATTAAAACGGATTTTATTTTATAATATAATTTTTTGTTTATTTATTATTATTTGTTGGGAAGACTATGTCTTCTTAGTCCAACCTCTGTTTATTTATTATTATTTGTTGGGAAGACTATGTCTTCTTAATCCAACCTCTTTTTCTTAACTATACTTATCGACTACCACTTAACTACTGACTGTGAAACTTAAGTTAAAAATTAGTTATATTGAAATTAAAAGTGTGTGAGCAGCGATCATCACATGCAGTGCAACGTGACCGTTAACTCCTCCCTTCTTAATTTGATTGTCCTCAATCATTTTAGAAAAAGGGGATATTATTCAATCTTGGTGGTTTGCTAGGAGATTCTAATTCTATTGGCTTGAGAATATCAATATAAGATGGTAATTTTATTTCCGTATGGGGCTCTAGACTAGTGCGTGGAATTTGAGATTCCCAAACAATAATTTCTTTAGTATCTCTGAAGAAAAATTTCAATCATGCAATGGAAACGATAATTAGACTAAGAATAACAGAAATTGACCATCCTCCGATTTTTAGATGTTTTTGAATTGTTGAAATAACCTCCGTATTATTAATCTGCATTTCATTGAGAGCTTCGAGTGATAGTAAGTTAGTGCGGTCACTTTCAAAAGGAGTAGGATGCATTAATGCAGGAATCATTTGTAGAGGTGAGGCCTCTATGTTACTAAAAATTCTATTGTTAGCTTTAATAGTGCTATTATGAAATTTAATAAGGAACGTGCCAGAAAGATTTCGCATCGTTTCATCGATATACATATATAGATGCGTTGTAATTATTTAGTAGGATAACGTCAGATCATATTTCTTCGATTAATGGGATGTGATGATTATTGCTCGTTACACATGTAGAATTTTGACTACTTATAAGATTAGGAATACATTTTGTATCTGAAATATTCTTTATTTGATCTTCTTTACAAATTCTTATAATATTAAAATTAAAAATCATTTATCTGAAATCTGTTTAAATTCTAAATTAATTATAGAGTTTTTATTTTTTACCGGTCTTAAAATTATGTTTTCATAGGTTTTCTTTTTTGTTAACGGAACCTTAATCAAATAGTGCATCTTCGGGACTCATGAACATAATATTTTCTTCTCTAATTTTACTTAAAGCAATTTCAATTTCTTTTTTGTCTAATATTGATGGGTTTACAATTCTAAGCTTTGCCCATTCGATTCAATTTTGAATATTTATCAATTCTTCTCTGATTAATCTTACTCTGTTTTGTAAATTTATAACTATTTCGTTTTCTAATAATACATATTTTCTTATGGCATTTGAAATTTTATTTACCATATTTGTCAGGTTATTTAATCTTTTATTAAAAGCTTCGTTTACTTAAACTTGTTTATTATTATTTTTATTTAGATCATTTATATTATTAGCTATTATTTCAAAGTCGTCGTGATCTGGTGATCCTGCGACGTACTTCCAAATAGTACCTATGGCGTTTATTGCCCTTTTATTTTTTATAATGGGTGTTATATTTTCTAAAATACTTTCGGTAAGTCTTAATTCGTGGGTCAGGATAGGATACAGGTTGTGGTGATTTGGGATGTTTTGTAGGATAAATGTATGGGTGTTGGATATGGATATTGCGTACTGTGCCAGATCTATTGGATGTAACATAGTAAAAGTTCCTTGCTGAATATTTGCTGTACCTCTACTGATCGTGACAACGTATGAAGACGTATAATCCAAGATTTAGACCTCCGTCGCCACACAAGTTAGAAAGAATCTGAAAAAATATTTTATTGTCTTTTAATATTCAGAACAGTCCTGCCTGCCATCGTGAGGACGGTTGTATTCCTATCTTCTTTAACTATTTCTTTTTTAAACCTTGGCGTAAGTTTCGATCCTAATATCCTGTTAATCTTAACGAAAATCTCTTCTCCTGGTGAGTAACTTTTGATTTCATGCCTAATTTGGTTATGGTAGTTTAAGTCCTGTTTTTGCTTTTCTGTCAAACGATTAATGATGTCTTGTTTATCCAAGATAGCTTTTTTTAGATCATTATTTGAATTTCTGTTGAAAAATATGTCTATAGGCTTTCTACCGGTGGTGGAGTGAATTGATTTGTTATACTCGTGTATTGTTCTTGTAAGTAAATCATGAAAAGTTGTATGAAGTTTATTTGGTTTTATGCATCTCATAATCTCTGAAAGGGTAGAATGAAGTCTTTCTTCTTGACCATTAACAGAGCTGGAGTAAGGGGGTGTAGTAAACATTTGTATGCCAAATTGATCTTTGAGGAGGAAATTTATTGATGCGGAATTTAGGCATTTTTCGTTATCTATGACCATGGATTTAGGGATACCGAATGCCAAAATGATTTCTTTTAACTGTTCTTTGACATCTTCAACTGCTTTTGATTTCAAAATTTTTGCTAAAGCATACTTTGAAAATTTATCTATTGCGGTGAGTACAAGGTTTCCTTCGGTGGAGTAAATGTCGATATGAACAATTTCTCCAGGATTTTGTGGTATTGGTGTGGGCTGAAATTGTGGTTTGTTGGGACGACGATCGTACTTTTGCTCTCTGCAAACTTGACAATTTTTAACGATTCTATTACATTTTTCGTTCATTTTAAGAAAGTAGTAATTCTGTTTTATTTGCTCTATATTTTCTTTAGAGTTTCGGTAGGCTCTTCTGTGCTCATTGATTAAGATTTCTTCTTGTTCTACGGCGTTAGTTATTTCTTTAACCTGTGACTGCGTGAAACTTATTTTATTGTTTCTGAAACGGTCGGGATATAAATCCTGAATTATTCCCATGATTGGTTCAGTGGTAAATAAGCCATTGATCACGCTAGGATTAAGATATTTTTTTAGTGCTGAAATTAGAAGGTCCTTGATGTAGTGGGGTTTTTGTACTATGTGTCTATGATAGGTTGGAAATGGAATCTCAAATTTGTAGTTGTCTTTATTACCTATTATAATATGGAGTTGGTTTTTGAAAACGTTTATGGGGCATTCTACTGCTGGTATTTTATTATCCGAAGCACTTTCGTCACTGTGTTGGGTTGGCGTCATGGAATTTATTTGAGGTGGCCTAGATAGCGCATCCGCAACAACATTTGTTTTTCCTGGTTGATACTTCAACTCGTAGTTGTATTCCTACAGGATCGCTTTCCATCTTTTCATCTTGCTGTTGGTATTTTTGTTGCTAAGTGCGTATGTCAAAAGTTGGTGGTCTGTAAATATGGTTACTTTTCGCGATCCGTATAAATAGTTCCTCAATGAATTTAAAGCCCAAATTATAGCCAACATCTCTTTTTCGTTTGTGGCATAATTTTCTTCAGTTTAACTAAGAGTTCTTGAGATAAATGTTACGGGCCTTTTATCTTGCGAGAGGACTGCGCCGATTGCGTAGTCAGAAGCGTCTGTCGTTAAATCAAAACCTTTTCCAAAATCTGGGTGAGATAGGATGACATCGTCTGACACTTGAGTATTTTTTAATTTTTGGAATGCATCTAAAGCCTTCTGGTTTAAAGAAATTTTTACATTTTTAGATGCTTTTTTCGAGATGCGTCCTTCTTCTCCTCTTAAAAGAGATGTCAGGGGTTTGGCGAGCTTCGCATAATCCTTAATGAAGCGTCGATAATAACCTGACATGCCTAGAAAGCTTCTCAAATATTTTAGGGTTTTTGGTGGTGCTAATTGGGCTATTGCTTCTACTTTTTGTTGATTAACTCTTATTCCAGCGGTTCCTACGATAAATCCTAGGAATTCGATTTCAGTTCTGAAAAATTCACATTTATTCTTCTAATGTTTTAAATACTTTACTGAGATTTTCGAAGTGTTCTTCTTCGTTTTTTGAAAAGATAACTATGTCATCTATATATACGTAACATATTTTCCCTATAAGGTACGTTGGAAAATTGAAGGGGAGTTTTTTAATCCAAATGGGAGTCTGACAAATTCAAATTTTCCATTGTTTACCAAAAAGGTCACATTCCTTTAAAGGAATCTGGTGGAAACCACTCTTCAAGTCAACAATTGAAAAGTATTTGTTTTTTCCTAGATTCGCCAGAACTTCATTTATTTCCGGAATCGGGTATCTGTCGGCTACAGTGATAGCGTTTAGCTTTCTGTAATCAATGACCATTCTGTACTTTTTCTCTCCAGATGCGTCCATCCTTTTTGGAACAATCCAAACTGATGCATTATACGGAGATCTAGAAGGTCTTCTAATTCCGTCGTTTAGGAGTTCTTTTATCTGGTTTTCAACTTAATTTTTTAGTGCCATGGGGTACGGATATGATTTCGAATAAATTGGTGAGTCTGACTTGGTGCGAATTTCGCCTCGAACTCGAGAAGTGAATGTAAGTTTGTTGTTGGGATCTGTGAATAGATTGGGATGGTTTCTTATGACTTGTTCTAATTGAGATTTTTGGTTTTCATCCATATGGTTGGTTCTAAATTCCATTTTATTTACAGACTGGGATATATGTTGGTGAATTTTTATCTTTGTTTTATGATTTATCGTCATATATCTATCTTTTATGTGAATAACTGCAGTAAGTTCTTCCAAGCTATCGTGACCTAAGATACCATGGAATAATTGTAGAGAAGGTAAAATGTAAAATTTTATGGGGTGGTTCGGTAAATTGAAAAGATTTGCAAACGTATGGTGGGTTATCTTTATATCACCTGAAACTGAACTGGCAAAGAAAGACTTTTCGTTTTGCTTGGGATTGGTAACAAGGTTTGGTTGGATACAATTTTTATTTGATCCCGTGTCTATTAAGATTTTCAAAGTTCGTCCATTCTTCGCTTTACATTCGAAGTATGGAAGCGAAGAATGTGTTAACCTAAAAAATGGATATCTCTTAAATCTTGGGTAGGGATTTCATATTGCTGATTCTGTTGATCAAAGGATCCTGTGTATCCTTCGATGTCTTCATTCTGCAGTTGCTGATAGTAATTTTTTTCGTAATTCTCAGGTTGAAGTTCTCCAGCTTCCATTAAATTATTGCAATGTTGTTCTTCGGTTTGTATGTGAAAATTTCGTTGTTGCTTAAATGGTGGTGGAACATGATTCAGGGATGTAGGTCTTTTGCCTTGGAGTTGTGTCATTTGACGGGGTCTATTTTGGTAGTTAATATTCCTCGTTTGTACCGACTTATCAACGTCCATAGGTTCAGGTCTTTGAAGTTTGGGTGCTGTTGGCCTTGGGGGTGGGAATTGGAATTGTTGGCGCATTTGGAAATGTGGTAGAAACATAGGTTGGGAGTTACGGTTAGGGAAAGGATGTTGATTTTCGAATGTATTTCGTTGGATATTATTTATAGGTTTGTTATAATTGGTTGAATGATGGAATGTTAGTTCTGGGTAAAATGGTGTGCTATTATTTCGTATATTACGCATTGGAGAGAGTGGTGGTTGTTGACGATGTTTATGGTTTTGGCGATTGTTCGCGTATTGTGACCTATAATGTTGATTTTCTAATTTCAAGCATAGGTGTAGTGCTTCTGAGAGGTCTGAAGGTTCACGAATACCAAGTAATCTTGGTAGATCTCCATTTAAACCTCGGACAAAAGTATCAAGAGCTTTGTCTCGATAAGTTTGAGTCAGAAGTCTCATGGATTCACTTCCAATTTCCATGCAGCCAATTTTATTTAATATTAACGATAAATGTGCATAGGCTTCCTGATAGAAATTCTGTATGGTATTTCTTCCCTGGACAAGCGCAGTCATTTGATATTCTAAAGTTCCTAAGTCACGTTTGTCTGCGTAATGTAATGTTAGGCATCTTACTATACTATTCCAATTGAGTGGTGTGTTATACGATTCTAACGTTATATCTGCATTTCTTACTATTTTGTTCCTTATGACGCTAAGGATGCCATAATATTTGGGTGTTCCTGCCATCTTAATATATAAAAATCACGTGTCACGTTGTTTGTTTTCGATGGACTCCTAAACTACTAAACCGATTTTAATGAAATTTTTAACACTGTGTGCAGTTTGGTCCAACTTGAAAGATAGGATAGTTTATAACTCTCCTTATAGTCGCATTATTTATTTATTGCAAATTATTTGTTTATTATTAGCAAAGAGTTATCCACCAGTTGGTGGCGCTAACAGCGGTATTGAGTAAGTGCGGTATGTTACAGTAGATGGCGCTACATTTCTTTCTAAATTTTCATGGATTTAGGCTGTCATAACAAGAGCTGCCACTTGCTAAAAACATTAAATGAAAATGCGTTGTTTGAAGTTTATATTATTTGTGGTAAAGTTATACGAATCAATGACTTCCAATATTCTAAATTTAAGAAAAAATCACATACAATCCGTGAAATAAATAAAGTTATGTACATATGTATGGTCAGACAAATAAGCAATGCTGCCACTCTTTTCCAGTAAATCTTCCTCGAATTTGGGAGATTTCAGATGAATTTAGGAAATCGCAGAGTTGATTTCTGCATGTTTTTCCTAAATGCAAAAAGAAATTTCATTTAGTTGCATTTAGGTATAGAATTTTGTATGGCTAATGCCCGGTTTCACAGTCCATACTTAAGTTGTGCCTAAATAAAATCTTAGCTAAGTATTTTTGCAAACTGAGTAGTCGTTTGCGTTTCACAGTCAATGCTTAATTTCAATAAAATTTTATTATGATCTATGGCAACGTTATGGGCAACATATGTTTTTCAAATGTCATTCATAAAAATATGTTTGAAATATTTAAATTATAACAGACGATACATAAATTTGCGAGGAAAATTATATCAAAAATTGATGAAAACAACAAAAGAACCCCAAATTTCATCACGGAGCACCTATGGGAACTGAAGGAAAAGTATAAGCTGTTATTGAATGCAAACGAACGGAAACTTGCCCTACGCTACGAAAGATGTCGCTGAAAATTCAAAGCAAATTCAAAACAAAAATCAGCTGTTATTTAAGCATTGCTTAAGCCTCCCATTTTCAGTGCTTAAGCATAACCTAAGTATGAACTGTAAAACACAATTTTCCTGTTTTATTATATATTAAATAAAAGAAAGTTGTGTTAGTTACACCATTTATAACTCAAGAACAGCTGAACCGATTTGGTTGAAAATTGGTGGAGAGGTAGTCTAGAACCGGCGTAAGGACATAGGATACCTTTTACCTCTTTATACCAAAATTTAATAAAACTCATAAATACAAAATTTATATTTCAAATCATAAGCATTTGTTGAAAATTCATGTTTGTAGAAATCATTTGAATATATGCGTACAATTTTAAACAGTTTCTTCGTCAAAAATAATACAATTGCTAAGTATTTGGAATAGTAGAAAAAAACTGCAACCAAATACGCAGTGAAATAGATTATAACTGGCTCAGTAAAACTGATGTCATAACCTTTCCAGCGACTTTTTCGCCTTTCCACGCCTAAGAACCGGTTCTCATCATGTGCAGTCCACTAGAATAACTGTCGATTAGACTTCAGTGGGAAATGATGGAGCTATGTTTCTATTGTCAAACACCGACGCAAAAATGCGGTTTTATTACGATTAAAGAGCACTCAAACTTCTCAGAATCAGTTATTCGTTGTGTTTGTTGGATTATGAACTTGCGAGGCACACACTTTGCCCAGAGCTTTCGCCTCTTTAAGCTTAGCAAATATCTTTTCATCGGCGGATTTCCATGAGCCAAAATACAACAGTATTTTCACAAAAAAGGCAATGCTTCATTGACACACGAAATGTTTTATGATCCATTTTTTTGTAAACTAACACAAGCTGCTTCTCAAAAATTCAAAATCTCCTTAACTAATAGTTATAATCCAACTAATAGAAATCATATACATAGATGGTAGTTGTAGTATTTTCAGCCACAGTGAAGCGTGGACGGGTCGTCTAGTTACATTACAAAAATTGAGAAAGTCTCAACAAGTCTTAGGTTCGAACAGGGTCGTCAATATCAATAGAAACTTGGCTTGCGTGAAAGCAAAAGATGACCATTTCGAATAAATATTTTGCATCACGCGTTTAATAAACATATTAATTTGAATTTTTATGATTTTGAGCCAATTTCGTTAATTTTAAACACAAGAATACATTGTTATTAAAGCGAGATTGAATTTGATTTAATTAAATTTATCGGATGAAAGCATGGCTCCATAGTGCCATAAGTAAACGTAATATTCCTTATTGCTTTGATATGTTGAAACGTCCGGATTTCATGAATTCCTCATGAAAGTTTTTCGATTTTTTTTAATTAGGATATTAAACATGTTTTCAATCTTTCTTTCATTGATTTTGCTATTTATAATCGTATATAAATCGTTACAAAATATATAAACATCATTAGTATATTAAGAGAAACATTTTCCATAAACTAGCAATGACATAGTAAACTTTAAACAAAATTCCTCATTTTCCATTTCAGTTTTCGTTAGTTATAATATTCTTTTTAATGTTCTTATCAAAAAAAAAAACTAATATTAGCTCTTTATTTTATTTGTTCAAAATTTTTATTTTGTTCCCTAATTTTTGTACAACTTTCCTAATAATTTTAAAATACACACTTCTTAATTCTTACTACAATTTCTTACATTAAATATTCTTTAATGTATTCTGAAATATGTTCTTTTATCTATAATTTACCATGAATTTGAGCATTAGCTCTTATTTCCAAAAATGTACATTTAAGGTTTAGCATTGAATACTTTAAATATATACGGATAAATTCTTTTTTTTGCGATTTTTTAATTTTTCTGCATTCATTTAAAAATTGTTCCATTTTGGAAATTTCCACTAATTTTTCTAATAATTTTAGTTATTTGAGTTACGCCTTAAAGAATTCTGAATTTCTATTATTGTATTTATTAGAACAATATCGCCATGATCAGGAGTGTTCTGTACAAATTTGCGATTTAAGCGTCAGTTAGAATTAATTATGTTTTTACTTTTTATTCTGAATGGTCAATGTCAGAATTGTCTTGCAATATTTTATTAATATATTTTAATTAATTTATTATTATAATATTTCTTCGTCAATATACGTTAAAATCATTACTGGAAATAAATTCCCATAAACTTTATATAACATATATTTATTGTTCTAACTTCACAAATGTGGATTCATACAATCCAGAGTAACGTAAAGGGCCAGCTCGAGACAATTCACCGCCTTAGGCAAATGTTAAATTCTGCGCTCCTTCTAAGCCAATTTTGCTTTAACAAAGAAAAGTTATAGCTATTAATATCTATTAAGGTAATTTTTCCAAAAGTTCAACACACTACGATTTTCAACTCCCAATTCCAATCAGTTGAATCAAAGATGAAACAATTCAACCCAACTCCTTTTTGGTGTTACGAACATCAACTATTTCAAGTCGAAATTTCATTATTGCTGCCATCTAGGTAACCTATCATTTGACAGATAACTATATAGTTGAAAATTTTTAAACGTAAAATAAAAACAATTAAATTCAGTTATTGCTCACGAAAAGGTGAATAATTTTTAAAACGAACTTTAGTCTTGAATTATAATAAGATGACAAAAATGTTGGGACCGAAATGGATGTACTGCGTGATCACTCAAATCCATTTGAACTTCTTAATATCAAGTAAGCAAAAGTTTTCTTCTTCTTCTTAATTGGCGTAGACACCGCTTACGCGATTATAGCCGAGTTAACAACAGCGCGCCAGTCGTTTCTTCTTTTCGCTACGTGGCGCCAATTGGATATTCCAAGCGTAGCCAGGACCTTCTCCACCTGGTCCTTCCAACGGAGTGGAGGTCTTCCTCTTCCTCTGCTTCCCCCGGCGGGTACAGCGTCGAATACTTTCAGAGCTGGAGTGTTTTCGTCCATTCGGGCAACATGACCTAGCCATCGTAGCGTAGCTGTCTTTTAATTCGCTGAACTATGTCAATGTCGTCATATATCTCGTACAGCTCATCGTTCCATCGAAAGGACCATGAATCTTTCGCAGAACTTTTCTCTCAAAAACTCGTAACGTCGACTCATCAGTTGTTGACATCGTCCAAGCCTCTGCACCATATAGCAGGACGGGAATTTTGGGTGACTTATAGAGTTTGGTTTTGTGCGCCGAGAGAGGACTTTGCTTCTCAATTGCCTATTCAGTCCGAAGTAGCACCTGTTGGCAAGAGTTATCCTGCGTTGGATTTCTAGGCTGACATTGTTGGTGGTGTTTACGCTGGTTCCAAGATAGACGAAATTATATACGACTTCAAAGTTATGATTGTCAACAGTGACGTGAGTGCCAAGTCGCGAGTGCGACGATTGTTTGTTTGGTGACAGGAGATATTTCGTCTTTCCCTCGTTCACTGCCAGACACATTTGTTTTGCTTCCTTGTCCAGTCTGGAGAAAGCAGAACTAATGGCGCGGGTGTTGAGACCGATGATATCAATATCATCGGCATTCGCCAGCAGCTGTACACTTTTATAGAAGATGGTACCTTCTCTGTTTAGTTCTGCAGCTCGTACTATTTTCTCCAGAAGCAGGTTGAAGAATTCGCACGATAGGGAATCGCCTTGTCTGAAACCTCGTTTGGTATCGAACGGCTCGGAGAGGTCCTTCCCGATTATGACGGAGCTTTTCGTGTTGCTCAACGTCAGTTTACACAGCCGTATTAGTTTTGCGGGGATACCAAATTCAGACATCGCGGCATAAAGGCAGCTCCGTTTCGTGCTGTCGAAAGCAGCTTTGAAATCGTCGAAGAGGTGGTATGTGTCGATTCTCCTTTCACGGGTTTTCCAAGATTTGGCGAATATCTGGTCGGTTGTTGATTTTCCAGGTTTAAAGCCACACTGATAAGTTCCAATCAGTTTGTTGACGGTGAGCTTTAATCTTTCACACAATACGCTCGATAAAACCTTATACGCGATGTTGAGGGGGCTTATCCCACTGTAGTTGGCGCAGATTGTGGGGTCCCCCTTTTTCCAATCGTTGGGCATGGTCCGATTGGGCATATCAGTTCTTCGCCGCCGTGTTTGAATAGCACCATCGGCCCCCGCCGCTTTGTTGTTCTTCAGACGGGCAATTGCTATTTAAACTTCTTCTTGGTCGGGCAATGGAACGTCTGCTCCATCGTCATCGATTGGGGAATCGGGTTCGCCTTCTCCTGGCTTTGTGCGTTCATGCCATTCAGCAGACTGGGGTTGGGCATCGGTTTTTTTGGGGTATGCTCCGGTCTTGAAATCTTCTGTAAGCCGCCACATTTTTTTGTAGAATTTTTGAGCATTACCCCTGTCGGCCAGCTTATCAAGCTCTTCGTACTCACGCATTTCGGCCTCTTTCTTTTTCTTTCTGAAAATGCGTCTCGCTTCCCTCTTCAACTCTCGGTATCTATCCCATCCCGCACGTGTGGTGGTCGATCGTAACGTTGCGAGGTAAGCAAAAGTTTTACTGACTATTAAATGGATTTTAAATAGTTCTCCGTTACATTGTTGTCGGTTATTATCAAAAATGCATCTTAAATAGTTTTAACTCTGGGCGGGCGCAGATTCCAATATCTATGTTAACAACCAATGTTTTAAAAAAGTATTATGAACCGCGTTTTTGGGAATAGAGAATTAAACATAAATGACTTAAGAGGAGAAAAACGTTTCAGAAATCTAGTTTTACTCAAAAATTATATTCCTAGGAATATTATATTTCATTGACTCTTTATGTTCGCAACATTTTATAATGTTATATTTGTTGTTTCCAAATAATAGTTGGCCTCGTCCAGCTTCGGAGTTTTTCTCCAGAGGCTCAACAAGCTTTTCACCTTTCCATGTACCAATTCAACAAAATAACTGATTAAGATATATTTCCTAAATAAACGTAGTAATGTTCCACTAGAATTGCTTAATAGTGGGAGAAATTGTTTGATAATTTTGTCAACCCCACTGACACAGAGTTAAAAACCCTATTGTCACAAAAAAGTTGAAGTTTGAGAACACCTCACAACCGAAATTTTGACGTGTTGAGGTGATTTCGACAAAACCAAATTTCAAAACATCAACGAAAATTCAGAAAGCTTTAGCAACTTCCATATCGCCGAAAATATGTTTGGAACGCAATCTTTTTAATACTTTGAACAATATAACTTAAAAATGTTCACTGGACCTAATTTTATGAGCAATTTCTCTGCAAATAACTTGTATTTCGTCGCATAAATCTGTTACATCAATGGTAAATAAAAATCTCATTGTACCTTTTATCGGCTGTGTGCATACATAAAGGCAAAACAGAAATTAATTTTAAAATTTTCCTTAGCATCGCGAATTGGCTCATCTTCTTCTTCATAATTGAACTGGCTCTTCTCTTTTCTTAGCGAGTTTGTACCGTCTCTGATCGAAAAGACATAGACATAGTACATACATACACCCAACTCTTTTTTTAGACGAATTTGAAGTTACACGTTTGAAAAAATAAAAAATTTTGTAAAAAAATTTTAATATAGTACGGTTTCAAAATCACTGTCTGCAATGAACACAACATACATACGAGTAGTAGTAACTATGAAATCACCTTATTCGCATTTACTTTGTTCGCATAATACTTACATAAAATATTGCTTATTTAAAGTGTTTAAAGTTTTATTATTATTATTATACATGACTAACTTAAAATTATAGGCTAGTAGTAAGATAGGAGCAATGGTAGCAAAGACCTTCAGCTCGCGTAATATATTAGATTTTATGTAAGGAAAGAAATAAATTAAATTTCATAGTACAGCCGGGTGGATTTGAGATATGCTACGATTTTCTTTACATTACCTGTGTTTGGAGTGGACAAGAAAGTTAAAGGATTGTTGCCTTCAAAGAATTTGGTTCTATTGGATTGGAAAATTGTATAATCTACTAGGATATGGGATATATTAATGTTTGTGGTTTGGTTACAAAAGTGGCAGTATAATTGTGGAGTATTTGTGATGTGGTAACTGTGCGTAACGTTTGTGTATCCTAAACGTAGACGTTCGAATTTTATTAAGTCTAGCCGGTTAATGGTATCGTCGATATGTTGGTTAAATGTTTGTATATTTGAATGATTGCTG
>NW_026089623.1:14584239-14597318 GCF_024586455.1 Bactrocera neohumeralis | reverse complement strand
CCACACAAAAGATTTAAGGAGTTCAAGAGCTCAAAACGTGACCTACATCAGCTACCTACCCGACGGCATTTCGCAAATAAAAATGATAAAATAAAATTTTCAAGAGCTCAAAGCATACGCTACATCATCTCGAACCTACCTACCCTACGCTTTTGCGCAAATGATTGTATCATGATAGCAAATGCCCACATACAGATTTGGCAATGGCAATGTGTATCCGAACGTTCCATTGTTTTGTCATCTCATGTAAAAAGTTACATTAGGGCAATTCAGAGGCTGGTGCATCTGAGTTTGCAAAATTATGCAATTGCAAATATTTACCATCAACAGTGAACGTATTTTTTGTGATTTCTGTGCAACCCTTGCAAATACCATTAATTAACAGTTGATCGGTGAAGAAAAACATTGTTTGTAAACACAAATTGTTTGTCGCACAAATTGGAAAATATGCCGAAAAAAGGTTTTAGAGAAAAATTAACTGACGCTTTAATTGATGAAGCTGCTGAAGAAATTATGGACATTGAAGGTAAGAAATATTTTTATGCAGAATTTCAGTTAATAACAATTTTCTTCTAGAAATCGAAAGGGATGATGACGCAGTGGATGCAGTGTTAGATGAATTGGCTGACAATATATCTGTTATTATGGAATGTCGGCGAGGAGATTATAGCACAATACCTAAGTCAGACATTTGGCGCAATAATATTTTGACAACACTGGACGAAGACCGATTCCGCCAAATGTTAAGAGTAGATAGAGACCAATATAATATGCTGGTTGATTTAATAAAAAACGATGAGGAATTCAACAAAGCGCACTCATGTAAGCAATTTTCTGTCGAATTGCAATTAGCAATCACACTGTTTCGTTTGGGTTCGTCGGGAGAAAGCGCAGCATTTAGAAAAATAGCGACAATTTTTGGAGTGGGAGATGGCGAAACTATATCACTAATAACAAAAAGAATCTTTAGAGTGTTCTTGCGTCACCAATCTAAGTATATATATTGGCCCAATGAGGTTGAACGATCGAAAATAGTATCGGATACCTTTGATGAGTTACCGTTTTGTATTGGATATATTGATGGAACCGAGATTAAATTAGCAGAATCGCCAATTGAAGACCATACATCATACTTCTCCAGAAATCACATATATTCAATAAAAGCACAAATAGTTTGTGACTATAAACGAGTAATTCGACATGTTGTGGTTGGTCACCCTGGGAGCTGGCATGATGCCCGTAAAAATCGAAATAGCTCACTCTTTCAACAAAATGATCAGTATTTTTCTTCACAGCAATGGATTGCTGGGGACTCGGCATACCCTTTATCTGCAACGTTAATAGCCCCTTACAGAAGTAACGCAAGACAGTTGGATAGAAATGCCTGAATTGCATTTAATTTACGGCACAGTAAATACCGGGTTAGAGTAGAGCATTGTTTTGGGCTTTTAAAAGAAAGATTTGGGAGCCTTAAGCAGCTAAGGATGCGTTTATCTAACAAAAAAACCATAAATTCTGCTGCGATTGGTTTGTTGTCTGCTGTGTTCTACACAACATTTTAATTAATACTGGTTCCACTTCGTTCGACGGTGGTTCAGATCCATCAACTACTACCGAAGATTCTATTGAGCCTGATGAGCATATACCCAACAATATTGGAGAAACTAAAAGACAACCATATACGCATTAATGTTTTCTTAAATGTATTTTAATTCATTTTACAGTTTTTAATTACATACTTATATAATAATTATAATTACATATATTTATACATTTAGAAAAAGACAAACATGAAAAAGATAACGCTTTGAATGATAGAAGATAGTAAAACATCAAAAACCGTATTAAATAAGTATTCATCTCAACAGTAATTGGTACTACATATTTTAAAATACAAAGATAAATAAAGTACAGACATAAAAAAATTAAGATAAATAAAAAGAGATAAATAAAGTACAGAAAAATTACTGGTGAGAGGAATACTTATATTTCATTTCAATTTCGAACTTTTGCAAGCGTTCCTCCTTTTCAATTTGAAGTTTTTTTAATCGTTCATCCTTTTCTAATTCTAAGATTTTAAGTCCAATTCACGGTTCTTGTATATTACTTCATCTTTACCTCTTTCAATTTCTGCTTGCAACCTTCTTTCATTCAAAGCGTGATATTTTTCATGTTTCTCTTTTTCCCATTCCATTTTCATTTTGAACATTTGCCTACGCTCGACTTGAAAAGCAACAAGATTTGCAGCAGATGATTTTGGGACATGTTTTTTAATTTTTTCCGCAAAATCTTTTGCTTTTTCAGGAACAATCACTTCACTTACATTGCCTGGTGGTAGATTTTCAATGTCAATTGGAGACGCAATTTCTTCGCAGACATCAGAAAAAGTGATTTCCAGTATTTGGCTGGCCGCGCTTTCATTCATTATAGACGTACTGCCACTATCAACCACTTAATTCACTTGTGGCTTTTTTCCCAAAAATATATTTAAGCTGATTAAAGTGCGGGCACATCTGCAACACTTTGCCTGAAATATAAACATTAGACAAAATTTTGTCGCATTCATTACGCTTACCTTCAACACTCGACGCCCCGGCATCAGACTCAAGAAGGCCTGCTCCTGTTGACATTCGCCAATCGCTTGCTTTTTTGTATGAAGCCTTCAGGTGCCGCACTTTCCACCGTAATAAATCCCACGTTGCGTCTATTTTTGTGCTCTCAATGAGCTTTTAATAAAAAATTTGAGCTGTTGGTGCCTATTAAAATTAAAATTATTGTTACATAAATTGTTGAAATTAATCACTTACCTCTAATGCTGGAGCTTCCTGCAAGAAGTCCAGTATACTCTGGATTTCTTTTTCGCTCTACTTTTTGTTTGGTTTTTCACGTTTAATTCTTTTTCTGTTTAAACCTGTTTGCTCCATTTCTTTTCTTTGTTTGCTTTTATTTTTGACAACAGCTGATAATTTGCAAACCAGTGTTGCAAATAATACAATGGCGTTTTAGTGTTGGTTCTTTGCAAGGGTGTAGCATGTGCATCGCTGTACATTTTGTTAGTGTAAAAGCAAAAATATGCTCGCTCATTTGCAATTGCAAATATGTAAGACCATTTGCACCATATTCTGAACAGCCCTATTGTTTTGTCCATAAATTTAGAGACTTTTTGCTGCGCTCCTACTTTAACATCCTTGGTTTTGTCATCTCATGTTAAAAAAAAGAAACATTTAATTGGAGAAATATTTAAAATACTGCTGAAAGTGATTTTCTTCTCGCTGCTTACAATGCCGAGGAAAAGAAAACGACCTGACAGGTCGTCGAAGTCGTGTAAATGTGCAACGAGCTACTTTACGCTCCAACCGCACTAATGACCAGCGAGACGCTGATAATGATAACAGTCGTACAAGTATGGGAGAATTACGTTCAAGAGTAAATAACTATGAAGTGGATAGGGGGAGAATGGAACGAGTTCGTGCACATCGATCACAACAGCAGCGAGCACGGGATAACGAATTTAATCGATTCCGCAGACGCAGGAGCATTTTCCTACGATCCGGAATTTGATTATAGTGCCGACAAATCTGTGACGATTGGAGAAATGTCAATCATTTGTCAACATAGTAAAGCATTAAAGTACAGTAGTGAACCTGCAGGATTATGTTGTGCTGGTGGCAATGTACAATTGCCTCAATTGGTTCCACCACCTGAACCGTTACACTCATTAGTTAATGGAATGGAAAGTGAGTCTAAACACTTCTTGGCTAACATCCAAAAATATAATAATTCTTCCAAATGACATCGTTTGGTGCAACGCATATAGTAGAAGACGGGTTCATGCCTACTTTCAAGGTAATATACCATAATTGTTTTAGTGAAATTATAATTTGTATTTGTATCACAATTAATTTAACCAGTTCTTAAACAATTACAGATACAAGGACAAATTCATCACCTACTGGGGGCAATGCTGACAGTGCCACATGCAGATCATAAATTTTTGCAAATTTATTTTATGGGCAATCAAGATGTGGAAGTTGATACACGTTGTGGTCATAATCCAACCGTCAAGCGAATCATTGTCCAACAACTGCAAACATTTCTTCACGAGAATAATGAATTAGTGAAGATGTTCAAAATGGCACTGGATCGGATGCCATCAGACAGCCATAATATTGTAATAAGAGCCGACAAAACACCTGCTGGAGAGCATGCAAGGAGGTTTAATTCACCGACAATAGATGAAGTGGCTATTGTCGTTGTTGGAGAGAATTTGCAATCAAGAGATATTGTACTTCATCGCCGGAACAATGAATTGAAACGTGTATATGAAACGCATAGAGCTTATGATGCTTTACAATACCCATTAATTTTCTGGCAGGGAGAAGATGGGTAACATTTTAATATCAAAATGGTTAATCCAACAACAGGTAATTAGATTATACAAAATAAAATATTTTATATGTTCAATTTATAAATGTATTTTTTTATCATATGTACTTCCAGGTGCTGATACACACAAAAAAGTCAGTGCCATGAATTATTATGCATACAGACTCATGATCCGTGAAGGTGAAGTAAATCACATTTTAATGTGTCAACGGCTCTTTCATCAGTATGCAGTGGACATGTACGTCAAAATTGAGACTGAAAGATTGACATACATCCGTCTTAACCAACAGCAGCTTCGATCTGAAGAGTACATTCATCTTCGCGATGCAGTCAATGCTGACGGCAATGTAAATAATGTAGGAAGAATGACAATTTTACAGGCAACTTACATCGGAAGCCCGCGCCACATGCACGAGTACGCTCAAGATGCGATGTCTTATGTTCGAAAGTATGGCCGTCCAGACCTATTTATTACATTCACCTGTAACCCACAATGGATTGAAATAAAAAAAGAACTGCTACACAACCAAACACCACTTGATAGGCATGACATCACAGCCAGAGTTTACAAGCAAAAATTAAAATCTTTAATGAATTTCATTACAAAGCATCGTGTGTATGGCCAAGTACGTTGTTGGATGTACTCTGTTGAGTGGCAAAAGCGTGGTTTGCCACATGCTCATATATTAGTCTGGTTGGTTGACAAAATAAGGCCAGAAGAAATTGATTCCATTATTTCAGCCGAAATTTCTGATGAAACTGTTGACCCAAAATTGCATACGATAGTAACTAAACACATGATACATGGACCTTGCGGAGTTTTCAACAACAGCTCACCCTGTATGCTCGACAGCAAGTGCTCCAAACGGTACCCGAGAAACTTGCTTGCTGAAACCATCTCGGGAATCGATGGTTACCCTTTGTATCGTCGGCGATCAGTTGAGGACGGTGGACGATCTGTAGATGTCAAGATAAAAGGACAAGATTTTCATGTAGACAATCGTTGGATTGTGCCGTTCTCGCCCATATTGTCCAAAACTTTTGAAGCTCACATCAATGTAGAATTTTGTAACTCTGTGAAATCCATAAAGTACATATGTAAATATGTTAACAAAGGTAGCGACATGGTCATGTTCGCAGTAACAAACACAAATGATGAAGTGTCTCACTATCAAATGGGTCGCTATGTAAGCAGCAATGAGGCTATTTGGCGCATATTTTCGTTTGCAGAGAACTCCAGTACGATACTCAAGCTATGACCGAAGCAGTTCACACAACTGTTCCGCAATTGAACGAAGAACAAAGGATTGCGTACGATCGTTTAACACAAGCTGTAAACAGTGGGTCTGGGGGGATTTACTCTCTTGATTCTCCTGGGGGTACTGGGAAAACTTTCATAATTTCATTGCTATTAGCAAAGATCCGATCGCAAAATGAGGTAGCCCTAGCGTTGGCTTCATCTGGAATAGCAGCAACTTTATTAGAAGGCGGACGAACTGCACATTCAGCCTTAAAATTACCATTAAACATGCATATCAACGAAACGCCAGTTTGCAACATTGCCAAAAATAGCGCTATGGCGACGACTCTCCAAGTATGCAAATTGATAATTTGGGACGAATGCACAATGGCCCACAAGAGGTCGCTGGAGGCACTAGATAGGACGTTAAAAGATTTACGTGATAACCAAAACATTTTTGGTGGAGCTATGATACTGTTGTCAGGTGATTTTCGTCAGACTCTTCCAGTAATTCCTCGATCGACTGTTGCTGACGAAATAAACGCATGTCTAAAATCATCAAATTTGTGGCGGCACGTAAAGACACTACAATTAACTACTAACATGCGAGTGTTTTTGCAACAAGATCAAACTGCGACTGTGTTTTCGAAGCAGTTGCTGGATATTGGCAATGGTAAGGTCGCAGTTGACAGCTCGACCGGATTAATGACTTTTCCCACAGATTTCTGTCACTTCACAGAATCGAAAAAGGAGCTTATTCAGCGTGTTTTTCCGGACATTAAACAACAATATAATAACCACGATTGGCTAAGTGAACGAGCAATATTGGCAGCAAAAAACAAAGATGTCAATGATCTCAATGCTACCATTCAGAATTTCCTTCCAGGAGAGTTGTTTACGTACAAATCAGTTGACACGGCCACAAACCAGGATGACGTAGTCAACTATCCTACAGAATTTTTAAATTCGTTGGACTTGCCTGTACTACCACCATATAATTTGAAATTAAAAGTAGGGTCAGTTGTCATCATGCTGCGTAATATTAATCAACCTCGACTTTGCTATGGAACGAGATTGGTTGTGAAGAAACTCATGAATAACATCATCGAAGATAAAATAATCAAAGGAAAATAAAAAGGAGAGGATGTCTTAATCCCACGAATACCTATGATTCCAACGGATTTGCCGCTTGATTTTAAGAGGTTGCAATTTCCCGTGCGTCTGGCGTTTGCGATGACCATAAATAAATCGCAAGGCCAATCGTTGCAAGTTTGCGGAATAAACTTAGAGTTTCCCTGTTTCGCACATGGACAATTATACGTTGCGTGTTCGCGTGTCGGAAAACAAAAAACATCCTTATTTATTTACGCACCGCAAAGAAAAACTAAAAATATTGTCTACCAGAAAGCACTATATTAATTAACTGTATATGATCATAACTGTGTTGTATTTAATTTAAGCAAAGATTTGTTTATCATGTTCACAGTCCAGAAACGAGCACATCCAAGAAAATTTTAAATTTTTGTATATGAAGTGTATAAATATAAATAAATGACTTAATATGTATATAATATGTGCATTTGGATCCTTAATGTCAACGTGTATTAGTAACTCTTTATTTCCATCAATTTAGCTCCATCTACTTGGGAACCACTTGGCTCGCCAGGACATGATAATATGGTGGAAGTACTAGGCGACTCAGACAAATCTGATTCGATCAGAACATTATCAATGGTGAGCTGCCGGCTGTCTTCAATAACATCAATATCTACCAGAACATTCTTGATGTTGGGCTTTTGGCCGTCTTCAATAACTTGAATGTCCTGTATGTCTTCGGCCGATAAATTTAATTCACAGAATGTCTCCTCAGATGATGAAGATGGCATTGTAGAAACGTGTTTTGGTTTAGATAGCAGCTTTTGCTTTAATATATTTTTTTGTACTTTTGCCCTGTTCACGCGTATTATTCGTTCTACATTCTTACCACACTTGGTACAAAATCTGAAGGTAACAGCGATTATGTTGTAGCATTCGTCGCATCTTAATAATAATTTAATACAATCTGGACAGTTATTATTTTTTTTCTGCCGTTCCATCCACTTTTTACAAAACGGACAATGCATTTTAAGGAGTTGAGGGATATATAGCTTTACTATAACTATATTATAGTTGTTTGAATTCTTTATTTTCTCGATGACAGATGTAGTTCTTCTTCTTTTCCTAACCATGGCCATCGTCAAAAAAAAAAAACGACAGATGTAGTTTGATAGTTATAGTGTAAATATTTGTCAGTATTCACTCAAAAAAAATTGTCTACGGTAAAATGTCACTTGAAATGTTAACGTCTCTTTGCTGTGCATCTATACTATAATTCTTTAATATTCCTAAAAATCTAAAAGCAGCAAATTTCAATAAAATTAAAAAAGTATTGTGTCGTGTGTTTGTGACTTACTTAATATGCGTCCAATAATTAGGCGGTGCGAAGTTCGCCGGGTCAGCTAGTATTTAATAAGATGTTTACCTACTTTGTTACAATCCACCTCTGTGTAGTTCTGATGGACCCTGGCCCATATTACCCGTTGATTTTTCATTCGCTTGGTTTAGTTTCTTTGCTGGACAGCGGCATTTCGGGTTTTTCTGAAAAGTTGTGTTCAACTGTCCTTTGCGATATTTTCACATGGGCATCATTTAGCTCCTTCGTAATTTCTCTAGCTGGTTTGGTGCGCGCTTCGAGAGCGAGCCTCACTAATTTACGCCGAATGCGAACAGACATTTTCCTACTTCGGGCAGCATTTTGCCGCTTGCTTCGCAATTCGAGTAACAGTAGCTGCACTTATGTACTTCAACTTTTTTTCCTATTTCTTTATAGGATGCACTTTTTTCTTTTAAAAGTGCGTCAATAGCAATTCGGGTTTCGGTAGAAATGCCCGATTTTTTGCCCATTTTCTAAAAAGAATATTTTTCATTGCTTATATTGGAAAGCCTTAGAAAACCTTAAAAAAATACTTACCTAATAAATAAAATCTGGAATCTCTGAAATAATAGTTAGACACTCATAAAAAAACGGTTTCTTCCCCTACGCCATTCAATTTACCTCTGATGACTTAGAAATCACAAATGCTAACTCCAAGTAAGGTAAACATTTCAATATGTTTTCGTATTTAAGTCCCGCTAATTTCAGCGGTACATTTTTTATATTCGACACTTAGTAACATGTAGCGCACAGCCTACTTAATGCTGAGTTCAATTTATTCGTCTAGCAATCTTTTGCTGAACGTTATTCGAAAATTTCTACATATGTATGTTGGATGTATATTTACCATGTTTCTAATGGGTTGGCGGGGTACTGTAGAATAACAAACGAAAACAGAAAAGTATTCGAGCACAGAGAATAGTTGTTCAGCTTGCTTCCGAGGAGGTGTGGATCAGCGGGCTTTTATATAAAAACAAGTAAGGAAGGGCTAAGTTCGGGTGCAACCTAATATTTTATACTCTTGTAACTTGCAAAAATCAAAGACAGGGCATACCTTACGGTGTAAAACGTCAACCAGAGGATCGGAATCCAAGCAATTTTATATATACACTAGCTGACCCCGCAGCCGTTTTCCTGCGTGAAATTATGTGTTTTGAAATGAAAAAAAAGTTAAATTTATCATTTAATTTTTGTTTTTTTTTTCAATGTAACGCAGCTTGATAAACAACATTTTTTGGTTTCTGTTCCGGTGTGCAGAAAAGATGGTTTTTCAACTCGTGAGCACGCCACGGCCGTGTGAAAAACATAACATTTCCAAATTTATGCCTCACACTATGCGACTATCTTTAGGTGATTGTCATCTCACATGCAATTTTCACTTTAAACGAAATACGTTTGAATTGAAATGGGAAATCGTTAGAACTCAAAGGAATTCGTAGAATCAAGCATTCTGCCCCTTGTATTCGATAGGTGCGGTGGCATACCAAGCCTGTCCAAAGAATTTAGAAATACCACTGGACAATTCACGGCGCCGTTTTTATTGTCAAGACGATCGATCGGTTTGTATGAGCGCAAGTCTCCCGGAATTTGACTTTGAATCTTCCAGTTTAAGCCAAAAAGTTCGGTATTTTTAAGGAATCGTAGTTACGATAATTTGGCCAATGTCCGAACATTTGTGATGAGTTCATCTTTCGTGAATTGACAAAGGGAAGATGGAATTGATATCGAACCACCGGAAATATCAACCGAAATTCCACTGTTTCCAATTTTTAGCGAAGGCCATGTAAAATGCCTTCGGCAATGTCGTTTTTGTTCGTATCCCATAATTGACGCGGATTTGAAGGCTGATATGTCGAAATGACTATCGCGAAAAGTGTGCGAACTTCATTTTCATTCCAGTGATTAACGCGTTCCAGCAATTGTAATTGCTGGCTTACTTCTCCAAAATTTGCACACCCCGTACCATTCACAGTAAGCAATGACTCAAATAAAGTTGAACCGCGTACTTAAATCAATAGCAACCGAAGGTAGAAGCAGTCGTCGTTTTTCGAGTGGATTGTGTAAATTCGTCCTAATGCATTAGTTGAGAACACATCTGGATTTCAATCTACAGGTTGGCCTTGCTTTCTGCGCAACTATTTCTTCGACGATGCATTCCATGTATAAGGGTATTCTCGAAATAGGGTATTTCCGAATAGAGCAACGTTGTCGTAAACGGATCACTGACGAAAGTTGAGAAAAAACTCGTCAATGTTAATTTTGTTGCTGCTGGTGTTTCCACTGGCTATACTGTATTCTTTGAGTTGAAATACACATTAATATAAACATATAAATAGCATGGTTTGAATTTGGTTAGCATTTTCATTAATGTTTAAAATGAAAAAAGTTGTTGTAGTGACATAACTACAGTAGTTAGACATATGCTACCGCGGAGTTTTTTGTAGAAATTATGATGTTCTTCAATATTGTTGTACATTATTTTGCTCTATCGCTAATAGCGCGCAGCGAAATTCGACGAAAGACGTTTTAAGACTAATTTTTCTACACCTTCGGTAACATTGTTCAAATTTTACCAAGGATCCCTAATTTTTTTGAAAATTAAATGTAGCCTACGTCAAATTGGAAGAATGTAGCATTCTACTGGTGAAAGAATCTTTTCAATCGGCCCAGTACTTTTTGAGCCTATTCATTACAAACATACAAACATACAAAAATAGGTACAAATATTTCCTCTTTATAATATTAGTGTAGATGTACTCTATATATCATACACTGATCGACAAATTCGGCATAATGTTTGTCAGAAAAATAAAAATAATTATCTGTAAAATATAGGAGTTGGGGTAGTACCGACCAGATTTTATCTATTAACTATCTTGCCACAATCTAATAAAATGTTCTCTCGGTTTCATAAAGATACCGCACATACAATCGCAAATCAAATGGAGCAAAGTCAGCAGGATGTTCGAAAATCCTGATATTAGTTATATGTAGCTGGGTAAAATTTTCGCCCAATTGTATATATTTGGTTGGAGAATTCCTAGCCATGAACGAAAGTGTAAGCATGTTACATTTCCACTAATACCAAAAATGTGCCAGCTGATTAAAATGAATAATATCTTAGTTTCTTACCTTAGTAAGAAGGGTTCGCTTGGACAGAATGCTCACATGGATAAAACATATTGTACATCCAGCAAAAAAATTAGCATTAAATAAAAGCTCTAAACTTAGCATTGAAAACAAAGTTCTGCTGTACAATGCGGTGATAAAGCAGATTTGGTGAATGTCAAAAATTCGTGGTGCGATAACAGGTTCGAAATAAAATAATACACAATATCTTGGCATTCCTGTGCTAACGAAAGAAGTAGAGAACAACAGAAAGAAATACAAACTTAAACTCCGGGAACATAAAAATACATTAGCTAATGCGTTGCTATAATCGTTTGAAAAGAAGAAAACAACCAGCTTTTTAAAGAGCAACATATTACCTAAAAGGCTTACCCAGTTATAAGATTTTATTGCTTGTGATCAAGCTTTAACAAGCAGATTGAATAAATAAGGAACTGTTTGATGTTTTTTGTACGAATTAAAAAAAAAATATTGTTATTTTGGAACCAAGCGTCAAGAAAGGATGTAGAGTTAAGTTATTTTTAAAATGCTCAGTTTAAAATTTGAACGTTTATTTAAGAACAATGTGTACAATAATAATATAAAATGAAGCACATTTTTGATACCCTGTTCTGATGTGAACGGTATTCCAGAGAGGCCTTTCTACGTCTATCGGAACAAATAGTAGCCATTGCATTGCACATTATTGCCTCGAGTCCAATCGCAAGTAGTTATTGTCGTCTGCGTTCCCCATTAATAGCTGATAATACAGCACTCCTTCCGATTCCACCAAATATAGAACATTACCTAAGCACTATAGCAACATTACCTTGGTTTAATATAAAAAAAAAATAATTAGGCGGTGCGAAGTTCGCCGGGTCAGCTAGTATTTAATAAAATGTTTACCTACTTTGTTACAATCCACCTCTGTGTAGTTCTGATGGACCCTGGCCCATATTACCCGTTGATTTTTCATTCGCTTGGTTTAGTTTCTTTGCTGGACAGCGGCATTTCGGGTTTTTTCTGAAAAGTTGTGTTCAACTGTCCTTTGCGATATTTTCACATGGGCATCATTTAGCTCCTTCGTAATTTCTCTAGCTGGTTTGGTGCGCGCTTCGAGAGCGAGCCTCACTAATTTACGCCGAATGCGAACAGACATTTTCCTACTTCGGGCAGCATTTTGCCGCTTGCTTCGCTATTCGAGTAACAGTAGCTGCACTTATGTACTTCAACTTTTTTTCCTATTTCTTTATAGGATGCACTTTTTTCTTTTAAAAGTGCGTCAATAGCAATTCGGGTTTCGGTAGAAATGCCCGATTTTTTGCCCATTTTCTAAAAAGAATATTTTTCATTGCTTATATTGTAAAGCCTTAGAAAACCTTAAAAAAATACTTACCTAATAAATAAAATCTGGAATCTCTGAAATAATAGTTAGACACTCATAAAAAAACGGTTTCTTCCCCTACGCCATTCAATTTACCTCTGATGACTTAGAAATCACAAATGCTAACTCCAAGTAAGGTAAACATTTCAATATGTTTTCGTATTTAAGTCCCGCTAATTTCAGCGGTACATTTTTTATATTCGACACTTAGTAACATGTAGCGCACAGCCTACTTAATGCTGAGTTCAATTTATTCGTCTAGCAATCTTTTGCTGAACGTTATTCGAAAATTTCTACATATGTATGTTGGATGTATATTTACCATGTTTCTAATGGGTTGGCGGGGTACTGTAGAATAACAAACGAAAACAGAAAAGTATTCGAGCACAGAGAATAGTTGTTCAGCTTGCTTCCGAGGAGGTGTGGATCAGCGGGCTTTTATATAAAAACAAGTAAGGAAGGGCTAAGTTCGGGTGCAACCTAATATT
>NW_026089623.1:14535915-14584139 GCF_024586455.1 Bactrocera neohumeralis | reverse complement strand
TTGGTTCCTAATGTAGATATTATACAGAGAAGGCATCAGATGGAATTCAAAATAGCGTTATATTGGAAGAAGGCGTGGTTGTGAGCAGATTTCACCCATATTTCGTACATGTCATCAGGGTGTTAAGAAAATATTATATACCGAATTTCATTGAAATCGGTATAGTAGTTCCTGAGATATGGTTTTGGTTTTTTGTTAGTCGGTTAACGCACTTTTAGTGATTTTCAACATAACCTTTGTATGGGAGGTGGGCGTGGTTATTATCCGATTTCTTCCATTTTTGAACTGTATATGGAAATGCCTGAAGGAAACGTTTGGTTGACATAGCTTTAGTAGTTTACGAGATATGTACAAAAAACTTAGTAGGGGGCGGGGCCACGCCCAGTTTTCCAAAAAATTACGTCCAAATATGCCTCTCCTATTGCGATCCTTTGTGCCAAATTTCACTTTAATATCTTTATTTATGGCTTAGTTATGACACTTTATAGGTTTTCGGTTTTCGCCATTTTGTGGGCGTGGCAGTGGTCCGATTTTGCCCATCTTCGAACCTAACCTTCTTATGGAGCCAAGGAATACGTGTACCAAGTTTCATCATGATATCTCAATTTTTACTCAAGTTACAGCTTGCACGGACGGACGGACGGACAGACGGACGGACGGACAGACAGACATCCGGATTTCGACTCTACTCGTCACCCTGATCACTTTGGTATATATAACCCTATATCTGACTCTTTTAGTTTTAGGACTTACAAACAACCGTTATGTGAACAAAACTATAATACTCTCCTTAGCAACTTTGTTGTGAGAGTATAAAAAGAAAGTAAGAGGTGCAGCTAGGGCAGTTCTAGTGTGTCACAACACAGTACTTAGTCAGTCATAGCTCGGCTAGATTGCTCATATGCGGATAAAACTTTGCAGGGCTTCGAAATGGTTAGGCAAGGGGATTAAGCCTCATGGAATGTTATAATGAGATCGAAAAAAAGTTGACCCTAGTTACAAACAAGATTGTAATGTCACACGAGGCGGAGCAGGCTACATTGCTCAATGATGAAGTCAGGACAGAATCACTCAACGCCTTCATTTCTGGCTTGAAAACCCCTTAGGGCCATTGGGATCATATGCCCTTGAGGGAAAATATAAACATGAACGTTGTTGTGAAAGAACCCTCATTTTGTCAAAAGGCAACAAGGTAGCAACAGCCACCAAGATAGGAACAAAAAATAAGACCAAGGGCGAGCCGCAGAGCTAAGTTTATGCAGGCCACCACTTCTCCAAAGCACCAGATTAGTGGTGAACACGCCCAAAAAAGGTACAATACGTCAGGTAAGGCAAGAGAACCAAAGCGGCAGCGATTGAACAATCGTGTTCATAGCGCCCTTGATTTACAAGAATATTAAAAGTCCGCGAAAGCCGCTGTAATCAAAATCGAAGACGACAGCGAATCTTACGACAATGACTTATTGCATTTTTAGAGAACTTTCCCGGCTGCCATATAGCAAGCGACAGTTGGGTGGGAAAAATATAAAAATATTAATTGACACAGGGGCGAAAAACAATTAAAATAAGCCCATAACGGAGCTGCGATAAGTAATCCCTATCGAAGGGCCTTTCAGCGTATGCTCGATACATGGTTCGAGCAAAGTAACTAGTAAGTACCTTATGAAAATTTTTGGACAAATCTTCCCATTCTTTGTGCTAGACACACCTAACCAATTTGATGCAATTATAGGATTCGACTCATTAACACAAGTAGAAATAGTGTTGAACGTACGTAACAACACTATTAATTACAATAAAAACAAGTAAGGAAGGGCTAAGTTCGGGTGTCACCGAACATTTTATACTCTCGCATGATAAAGTGATAATCGAGATTTCATTATACGTCATTTACATATTTTTCAAATACCGTATTTTTGTAAAGTTTTATTCCTATATCATTGGTTCCTAATGTATATACTCGTATTATACAGAAAAGGCATCAGATGGAATTCAAAATAGCGTTATATTGGAAGAAGGCGTGGTTGTGAACCGATTTCACCCATATTTCGTACATGTCATCAGGGTGTTAAGAAAATATTATATACCGAATTTCATTGAAATCGATCTAGTAGTTCCTGAGATATGGTTTTTGGTCCATAAGTGGGCGAGGCCACTCCCATTTTCAACTTTTAAAAAAAGCCTGGGTGCAGCTTTCTTCTGCAATTTCTTTTCTAAAATTTAGTGTTTCTGACGTTTTTTGTTAGTCGGTTAACGCACTTATAGTGATTTTCAACATAACCTTTGTATGGGAGGTGGGCGTGGTTATTATCCGATTTCTTCCATTTTTTAACTGTATATGGAAGTGCCTGAAGAAAACGACTCTGTAGAGTTTGGATGACATAGCTATAGTAGTTTCCGAGATATGTACAAAAAACTAAGTATGGGGCGGGGCCACGCCCAGTTTTCCAAAAAAATTGCGTCCAAATATGCCCCTCCTTAATGCGATCCTTTATGCAATTTTTCACTTTAATATCTTTATTTATGGCTTAGTTATGACACTTTATAGGTTTTCGGTTTCCGCCATTTTGTGGGCGTGGCAGTGGGCCGATTTTGCCCATCTTCGAACTTAACCTTCTTATGGAGCCAAGGAATACGTGTACCAAGTTTCATCATGATATCTCAATTTTTACTCAAGTTACAGCGTGCACGGACAGACGGACGGACGGACAGACAGACATCCGGATTTCGACTCTACTCGTCACCCTGATCACTTTGGTATATATAACCCTATATCTGACTCTTTTAGTTTTAGGACTTACAAACAACCGTTAAGTGAACAAAACTATAATACTCTCCTTAGCAACATTGTTGCGAGAGTATAAAAATCCGAGCAATTTCAGTATCATTACTGGAGCAGTGTGGATTATATAATAGTGTCTACATCCATCAAAAAGGACTTCAAAAGCATGAAACTGACAAAAAATAAAAGTTTTTTAGAACTCTAACGAGGCGTTGCCATTCAATACCTCAGTCATTGCTACAATCCGCACTATTGACAGCGAACCCATGTACTTTAAACTATACCCTTATCCTATGGGAGTTTCAGATATTGTAAACAACGAAATCGAACAGTTACTTAAAGTTGGTATCATTAGGCCACATCCCAGTCTGGGTTATTGACAAAAAAGGCCTTGACAGCAATGGAAACCGAAATAAACGGTTGGTAATCGACTTTAGGAAGCTAAATGAACGAATTATATCCAATGCCAAGTATACCAATGATCCTAGCGAACCTAGGAAAGGCAAACATTTTTTTTTGACTCTAGATTTAAAATACGTGAACGGCGGGAAATATGAATTTTGCCGTCTCCCTTTTGAGTTGAAAAATGAGGGAAACATTTTTCAGAGAGGCATGGATGACATCCTGAGGGAGCACATAGGTAAGATATGTAACGTTTATGTAGATGACGTAATTTTATTTTCTAAAACCGAAACTGACCATGTGCAAGATATCGATACAATAGAAAACTAAGTTCTGTAAAGAGAGCGTCGAACTCTTGGTCTTTTTAGTGACCAAAAATGGAGATGAAACTGACCGTAAAATGGTTAGGGCGGTACACGAGTATGCTGAGCAGAAAAATCTATTCAGCCCCCGATCTTTTCTGCGTTTAGCTATTTACTATAGAGGGTTTATTAAGGCTTTTGAAGCAATTGCGAGGCATTTAACCAACATTCTCAAAGGAAACATATGCACAAAAATGCCCCGACTGAGTTCGACGAAACTCAACGTAATGC
The DNA here is from genome assembly GCF_024586455.1 of Bactrocera neohumeralis. Lineage (NCBI taxonomy): Eukaryota > Metazoa > Arthropoda > Insecta > Diptera > Tephritidae > Bactrocera > Bactrocera neohumeralis. The sequence goes on along the minus strand of NW_026089623.1, from coordinate 14,580,362 downwards.
TTTAGAAAGATTGACGAATAATATTCCGACATCAGAAGATGCTATGTACCCAGATTGCAAGCCGCCCTTTGACCTAACTACTGACGCCTCCAAAGATGGCATTGGTGCAGTCCTGTCCCAAGAGGGCAGACCCAATTCCATGGTTTCATGCATGCTAAAGAATGAAAAAGTAATAAATTGCAAAGATATGCAGTAAAGCAAAGTAGAATAGGCAAGAAAAAAAAAAAAGCTTAGAGAGACACTATTTCCATCATACGCTGGAGAAATACCCCACATTGATATCTTTTCAACTGACAAAAAAGTCTTTTCTTACTTGCATTGACAAATTCTCAAAATTCGCCATAGTACAGCCACTGGCGTCTAGCTCAATAACGGATTTAAAACCGGCCATTATTTAGCTGTAGAATTTATTCCCACTGACCAAGACATTTTACGTTAGCAAAGCTTCTTTTAATTCAGAAACTATCAGGGCAGTGTTGAAAAATGTGTACACGACGTCGACAGTGTGAACGCATCACCACTACACAGTTGCTCAAATGGACAAGTGGAACACTTTTACAGCGCACATGCAGACACAGCCAGAGCTTTTCGCCTACAAAACAGGTCTAACGATACACTCGAGTTGATACTAAGGACGATAATCGCGTACAATCGATCTACTTGTATACATTCGGTCTTAGACAAACCACCCATTAACATAATGCATGCAGCGTCCAGCGATCATAGGCAGGCCTTCAAAAATAAAATTGCAAAAGCCTAGCACGATAACATTGAAAGATTCAACCCGAATATACAAAACAGGGTATTTGAAGTAGGCGAAAAAGTTTTTGTAATAAGTAACAGAAGATTGGGAAGTAAGTTAACACCCCTTTCCACAGAGAGACAATTCAAACGTCTGTTCTCATTAGAGAGAGGGTGATCCATAAAGACAACCTAAAATAGTGGTTGCTTTCAGGTAAAAACTTTCCAATCTAAAATAACAATTTCATAGTTTAAGCGCAAACGATTGCTATTCTTCGTTTTTTTCATTTTTAGCAGAGGAAGCTGTAAAATTAACCAAATTATTCCCTCAGTCGCAGATGCGAAAACTGCTAGACGTGGATACAGAATATATTAAAAATTTATTGTTCATACTAAAAGTGCACTACAGAATGGGAAGAAGTTTTGAGTTCTTGGTCTCAGCACTCGAGGTAATAGCAGGCATGCCTGATGCCTCTGATTTTGAAAAAGTAAAGTGGTCCGAAGCCATTTTAATTGATTCAAACAATTGGCAGATATTTACAAAAACACAAACTTTTTCTTCTTCTTAATTGGCGTAGACACCGCTTACGCGATTATAGCCGAGTTAACAACAGCGCGCCAGTCGTTTCTTCTTTTCGCTACGTGGCGCCAATTGGATATTCCAAGCGAAGTCAGGTCCTTCTCCACCTGGTCCTTCCAACGGAGTGGAGGTCTTCCTCTTCCTTTGCTTCCCCCGACGGGTACTGCGTGGAATACTTTCAGAGCTGGAGTGTTTTCATCCATCCGGACAACATGACCTAGCCAGCGTAGCCGCTGTCTTTTAATTCGCTGAACTATGTCAATGTCGTCGTATATCTCGTACAGCTCATCGTTCCATCGAATGCGATATTCGCCGTGGCCAATGCGCAAAGGACCATAAATCTTTCGCAGAATTTTTCTCTCGAAAACTCGTAACGTGGACTCATCGGTTGCTGTCATCGCCCAAGCCTCTGCACCATACAGCAGGACGGGAATTATGAGCGACTTATACGAGTTTAGCTTTTTTTCGTCGAGAGAGGACTTTACTTTTCAATTGCCTACTAAGTCCGAAATAGCACCTGTTGGCAAGAGCAATCCTGCGTTGGATTTCCAGGCTGACATTGTTGGTGGTGTTAATGCTGGTTCCTAAATAGACGAAATTATCTACAACTTCAAAGTTATGACTGTCAACAGTGACGTGAGAGCCAAGTCGTTAGTGCGACGACTGTTTGTTTGATGACAGGAGATATTTCGTTTTGCCCTCGTTCTGTGCTTCCTTGTCCAGCCTGGAGAAAGCAGAACTAACGGCGCGGGTGTTGAGGCCGATGATATCAATATCATCGGCATACGCCAGCAGCTTTACACTCTTAAAGAAGATGATACCTTCTCAATTTAGTTCTGCAGCTCGAACTATTTCTCCAGAAGCAGGTTGAAGAAGTCGCACGATAGGGAGTCGCCTTGTCTGAAATCTCGTTTGGTATCGAACGGCTCGGAGAGGACCTTCCCGATCCTGACGGAGCTTTTGGTGTTACTCAACGTCAGTTTACACAGCCGTATTAGTTTTGCGGGGAAACCAAATTCAGACATCGCGGCATAAAGGCAGCTCCTTTTCGTGCTGTCGAAAGCAGCTTTGAAATCGACAAAGAGGTGGTGTGTGTCGATTCTTCTTTTACGAGTCTTTTCCAAGATTTGGTGCATGGTGAATATCTGTTCGGTTGTTGGTTTTTCAGGTCTGAAGCCACGCTGATAAGTTCCAATCAGTTTGTTGACGGTGGGCTTTAATCTTTCACACAATACGCTCGATGGAACCTTGTATGCGATGTTGAGGAGGCTAATCCCACGGTAGTTGGCGCAGATTGTGGGGTCTTTCTTTTGCACTTTCCGAAAACCAATGGCTTCGGTTGCAGCTGTATATAAGGAATTTGAAATGCCGTCCCACAGTTCCCTTATACCGAGTTGTTGACGAGTGCTCTCAGAGAGCAGGAGTGCAAGCCGAGTAGAAAATCGTTCGGCTGTCTGTTGTGATTATAGCTTCTCGACGTCGAACCTTCCTTGTGTTTGTTGGCGTGCGTTTTTGCTGCACAGAGGCCAAAGCGAATCTTGGCTGCAACAAGATAGTGGCCCGAGTCGATGTTAGGACCTGGGAGTGCACGCACATCTAAAACACTGGAGACGTGTCTTGCGTCTATCACAACATGATCGATTTGGTTGGCAGTTTTTCGATCCGGAGACAGCCAGGTAGCTTGATGAATCTTCTTATGCTGGAATCTAGTACTACAGATAACCATATTTCAGGACCCGGCGAAGTCGATCAGCCTCAACCCATTTGGGGATTTTTCCTCGTGGAGGCTTAATTTACCGACCGTAGTGCCAAAGATACCTTCTTTGCCCACCTTGGGGTTAAAGTTGCCAAGCACGATTTTGACATCGTGGCGGGGCAGCTCTCATAAGCGCGCTCCAAGTGCTCATAGAAGGCATCTTTGGTCACCTCGTCCTTCTCTTCCGTCGGGGCGTGGGCGCAAATCAGCGATATGTTGAAGAACCTCGCTTTGACGCAGATTGTGGCTAGACGTTCATTCACCGTAGTGAATGATAGTACTCGGCGACGGAGTCTCTCTCCCACCACGAATCCAACACCAAACTTGCGCTCCTTTATATGGCCACTGTAGTAAATGTCACAAGGACCTATTCGTCTCTGTCCTTGTCCCGTCCATCGCATTTCTTGGACGGCGGTGATGTTAGCCTTTATTTTCGCGAGGACATCAACCAGCTGGGCAGCGGCACCTTCCCAATTGAGGGTCCGGACATTCCAGGTGCATGCCCTCAAATCGTAGTCCTTATTTCGTTTGCCATGGTCGTCATCAAAAGGGGGGTCTCTCATCCGAGGCTTGTTGCTTCCTTTCATTGGGGGTGTTTTTTTACGAGGCGGGTCCCAAACCCAGCGCACAACCCTATGTAGGGGATGTTTCGCCTTCCCACCCAGAGGATACTTGGTCAAAGACCGGAAGTAGTGAGCTGCTTGAGCCATGTGTAAAAGAATCGTTTCTGGCCACTCCCAAGTGAAAGGCGATCAGAGAACTTTCCTCACTTGCGTGAACTTCTACACATGACTCCATCTTAAAAAAGCACAAACACAGACACAAATTAACAACGCACACGGTTAACGAAGTAATGAAAGCTAAAAACAATAAATTGGTTGACACACCGCATTTGTATGAAACACTGTTTGCAAGAAATAGAATATTAATAAATCAACTATCGAATTTGATACCCACAATTACATTAGCTAAGGCGGATACAATATTTTTGGTCATGATGATTTGAAATCAATTAAATTCCCATATCCAAGCCACCTAATATTATTAACACAAGACGAAAACGGCATTATTATTATCAACGAGAGCACTTAAAAATTGCTCCATCTTTCTCTCTTCTGCCACAATAAACGGTACAAAATATGTAAATTGACGCGAGATGTTAAACAGATCGCCAGACGTACCAGTGTCGCCTCCAACACAGCATCATCTGTCACGATCCATGGCTAAGCATGCCCCAACTCCAGAGGATTAACACCCACAATCTGCGTGGCATTCAAAATTTCAAAGTTGGAGGTCACCGGATCACATAAGGTTTGGTTTGTAGCAGGCATCATGTTCTGTATTATTGGCATTGGCTTTAACGTAGTATTATTGTCACAGTTTTTCATAAGCATACAAATCGTTATCACAGGTAATAAAGGCCCTCCAATCTGCAGGTTTCCTATTAAAAAAGATTACGACAAATCACCCAAATATATTTCAAAACGTACAAACGAAAACTTGTTGGACATTAATTTTCTTATATTCGAAAAGAAAAGTACAACACAAACTCTGGGCATCCAATGAAATGCGATAACGGACCAGCTTTGATACACGGCTGAGTCCATAGCCGCATTATCCGCCATACCAAAAAAAAACAGATTTTATACTCGGTGGCCAAACTTTTCGACCCCGCAGGATGGCTTTCGCCAATTATGATACAAGCGAAAATCTTAATGCAGGAATTATGATTAGATGGAACAGACTGGGACGAACAAGCGAAACCTCTTCTCTTAGAAAAATGGTTCCAGTTTGCAAACAATTTGAATGACATTTTTCAGATACAAATTCCACGATGTGTGAACTATTCCCCCGAAGACATACTGCTCCAATATACATATACATAACCAATAAAGTTTGCGTGCCCCTACACATTTTTTTAAGTGATGTAAAAACACAATGTAAATAAACAATTCAGTTCTAATTTTTTACATGTATTTCTTCTTTATGTCCATAAGTTTAAAATGTAAACCCAAAAATGTTTATTCCTATTTTAGGTTTTGTGATAACGAGATTTTAGTGTAAGAACAAATAAACATAATCATAAAGTGTGTATTCAGCTTTAAAATTAGTAACAAATGCATTAAAAATGATAAATAAAAATTAAATTAAATATTTTGTTGGATTGCAACGTTAGTTAAAAAATTCACTCAATCGATTTGGCATGGATCTTACCAACTTATCTTTTTACTCAGCTGTAATCCGGATCATTCAACCCGCATAACTTCGTAAAGTCTCTTTACTTGTTATTGTAGATTGCATAGGTGCTCAATAAGATTGACGTTAGGTGATTGTGAGGGCGTTTTAAGGTGTCTAGGAGCGTTGTTTAGAAGCCAAAGTATAGCTATTTCTGCAGTATACTTCGTATGATTATCCTGTTAGAACTAAAACGTTGAAGATAATCCAAAATTCTCTGCACTTCGTTTCAAATTCTTTTTCATAATGTTCAAATATCCCCATTTATCCATTGTCGATTCAATAAATTTAAGCTGACCCACACCTCCAACCGCCACACCATTGAGTTTCAATGTATCGACACGATTTTGTATTTCAAGGGCAGTTCCAGGTTTACGACGCACACCTTATGGACTTTTTATGCCGTAAATACAAAACTTACTTTCATCAGAAAATATAACTTGATTCCAGATTTCTGGAAACTTATTTATATTGTTATGAGCAAATTCAATGCGCTTTCGTCTGTTTACAATTGAAATACGTGTATATGTTTTTTTCCAGCGACTCGGCCACGATATCCAGTTTTCGTAAGATTTTTCTAGCAGTTTTGACAAAAATTGTTTTTTTAAAGGTTATATTGTATTTACATTTTCAATAATCTTTGTTGATGTAATTCGAGGATTAATTTTCACCATATTTTTGATTTTGCATTCTTCCCGGGCTGATAATATTTTTGAACGGCCAGATTTGAGTTTTGATGTTGAAATTCCTGTACTTTTGAAATTGTTTATTACACGCTGGAGAGATGAATATAATCTTCCAACAGTTCGACCAATTTTTTTGAAACTTTCGGCGTCTCTCCACGATTTAATAATAGTTTTTCTTTCTTACACACTAAGGTGCATGAAAAGTAACGGTATTTTCAGAACAAATAGACCCAACGAGTACCAATGTTTATTAGTTCTTACACTAAAATCCCGTTATCATAAAACTGAAAAAAGGAATAGAGATTTTTGTATTTACATTTGGAACTTATAATTATTAAGAAGAAACACATGTAAAAATTTTTAGCCACTTATTAGTAGCAAAGGCAAAAATTATATCTGTGGTCCGATTCCGAAAATGTACCAGCCTGGTTAAAAACACCACGACATCCATGGAAGACGCATATTTCTAATCGAACGTCTCAAACTTGGCGACACGTAGCCAGTGTTGACAATCCTGCCGATCTAGGTACAAGATGCAATGTATCACTATTGAGAGAATCAAAACCAATAGATAAAAGGAGTCTCTTCTTAGTTCTAAGCCCATTCGTGGACACGAAAGGTCTTCTTCCTGTAAATGATCCGCTGGGGAATTCAAGCCTAACCTATAATGAACGCCATCCAATAATTATTCCGCCAGGAATTTTATATCCCCCGACTTAAGCCTCAAATAGAGATGTGCATTTTCATGTGCAAAGTCTGCACTACGTATAAGAAGAAGATGCGAACACGACAACGCGGCTTTCTATCGAAAATAAATCGCGATAATGGTAAAACCTTTATCGGCGCTCAAAGAGCCACCGAAACGTTTGTGGACTTTATCAAACAAGTATCACCTGAGATTATAAAAAGGTACGCGCCCCAAGACATTAACTGGCTTTGGGTGTGTTACGAGAATCAGCGGTAAAAAGCTTCAAATCCCACTTAAAACGGGTAGCTGGAAATTATAAATTCAATTATGAAGAATTCACAACGTTATTAATTTGAATTGAAGCCGGTCTCAATTCACCGCCACTCATATCCCTCTCGCAAGATCTCTCAGATTTCACCGCCTTAACTCCAGGGCATTTTCTCAAAGAAGCACCCATTCTGGCCATGCCAAGCCAGTATATAAACAACCACTAATACCAACGTTCCTAGAATACAGTGTTACGACAGTTTTGAAATCATGCTTGATGACGAAGCTGATTCAAATTGAATAGTTGCCATGGTTTATTAAATATGTTTGTGTTATTTTATTTTTGAAATAGCTTATGTAATAATAATATGTATGTACTTGTATATTAATTATAAAGGCTTTTAAATGGTCATATTCTTGTAAAAATTTATAAGAATTTAGATCAACTTTGTCATGAAATGGTTTTTCATTTAAAAAAATTTGTTTTAGTTTTCAAGAATGTTTCAATTTAAAATAAAATTGTGATTTTCATTTACATAGCAACTCTTAGGATATTTCTAACGAATGAATATTTGAAATAAGTAAAATCAAAAAGTGATAATTTTGCAAAGAGCGCGCAGTGTTTATAAAACACATACATATGTACATACATATGGTATATCAAACGATTTCTGCACATTTTCGATATATCCAAGTTTTCAAGAATGTTTCAATTTAAAATAAAATTGTGATTTTCATTTACATAGCAACTCTTAGGACATTTCTAACGAATGACATTTTGAAATAAATAAAATCAAAAAGTGGTAATTTTGCAAAGAGCGCGCAGTGTTTATAAAACACATACATATGGTATATCAAACGATTTCTGCACATTTTCGATATATCCAAGTGCGTTTCAGAAGTAGTAATAGCTTAAATATTTCAAAAATTGCATTTAAAATATCGAAACGAGGAGGAAATATGCTTAACTATTTATTTTACTTCATATTTTCTTATACATAAATATGTATAATTATTCTGTTCAAATACATATATGTGACCTGGTCTACGGAAAGGGGGCTTAGGTGTCAAAAAAAGGAGAACAATTAATGAGATAACGAGAAACTGACGATTATTTTTAACACCTTTTCCCAGAAAACTAGTTTTCGCACGTTAGCTCCCTTTTCGTAGACCAGGTTAAATATATTTCATTAGCTCTCCAAAAATAACTGTAAGTGATTGATTCATAGATAACATTCATTCATGCATGCACTCAGAATTTCGTAAACTTCGGTTTTAGACTAATTTTTGTGCAATAAAGAGTAAAAGTTAATTAGGGGTCTGGAATTTCAAGGTGTACAACATTAGGGTGAATATAATTAAACATTTAAAAACTTCAGTGGTTGAGTGTTCAGAGAATACAAAGTATACATGTATTACGTAAGCGAGGGCGGGTTGGTGAAACCAATGTGAAATATAATCAAAATGAAGTTCCAATGCAAACCATTTCATTATAATAAAAGTAAAACCAAAAACATTTAGAAGAAGCTAATTACTTAAAATAATGCAAAGAAAGTAAATGTTTCTCTAATAATTTTGAAATTCATTTCGAAAAAAGCCTTAACACTTAGAGCTCCGCGTGCATACCGGTGGTCATTTTTTTTCTACACCGGTGGGCCGCAAGCTGACGAAGGGTTGTGCTTTAGTTGACAAGCTCGGACCAAAATTTGTTTACTTAGTTTTATTGATTTTTGCGAGTGAGGTGACTTTGTGATATTTATTTTTGATAAACCAAATGCATTTTTGTTGTTTTATCCTGTTTGTTTTTTTGTGACCACCGGTGGTCACATTGTCCCAGAATGTTAAAATACATATTGGGCCCAAGTGGCCACCGGTGAGCATACTCTAATTTTATATTTTTATGTATGTATCTTTTTTATTTTTTTTATTTTTTTCATTTATTTGTTTTATAGATCTAATTTGAGATGTCTAGAAAACTTTTAACACGTGATGACATTGCTGACGACCTCGAAAAATCGAGTGTAGACGAAGTTACAGGATTTTCAGATGATTCATTTGTTGATAATGACTTTGAGCCAGATTCTGAAAGTTCGAATTTAGAATCTGATAACGAAGATTTCGACGATAGTAATGAAGACACAGCAATGGACTTGGATGAAGATCCTGACGAAGAAGTTCCTCCTGCAAACTTGATAAATAGTCGAACATGGGGGCCTGTTGGTGGAGATCGATTGACGTTTGTTGAATCCCCGATATGAACAGGCGTGAATCCTGATGTTGCTGCCACTTTAACTGGAAAATCTCCTGCAGATTTTTTTAACTATTTTATATCTGAAGACATGATAAATCTGTTTGTTACAGAAACTAACAGGTTTGCTGCGCAACACATTATTGCAGTCGAAAACTCCTCCAATAGATCGCAGACAAAAAGGCTAGCAGAATGGGTAGATACCGATCCTTCAGAAATGCGGACATTTCTTGGAATTATTATTTGGATGGGTCTACTTCAAGTACCACAACAAAGGGATTATTGGTCCAGGAACACACTGTATAAAAATGAAATTCCTACATTTATGAGCAGAAACAGATTTGAACAATTATTGACCATGTTTCATATTTCCGATAACGAAAGCCAAGCAAATCTGAATGATCGTCTTCACAAAATATCTGACGTTATAAATATGCTCCAGTCCAAGTTCAAAGAGGCGTACGTTCCAGAAAATCACGTGTGTATTGACGAAAGTAACGTGGAAGGATACATTTCCGGTAATACATACCTAATAAGCGGCATAGATACGGCATCAAAGTTTTTAAACTTTGTGTAGCAGGAGGTTACACCTGGTCATTCAAAGTCTATATAGGCAAAGTGAAACAGGACGATACATCAGTTTCAGAAACAGTTGTAACTGAGCTAATGGATGGACTCTTAAATTCAGGAAGAACCCTCTTCACTGACAATTGGTATACAAGTGTTTCGTTAGCGGACAAGATGATTCAAAATAAAACCCATCTCGTTGGAACTCTAAGAGCCAATCGAAAACAGAATCCTCCAGAAGTAATGAAAGCAACATTAAAAAAGGGCGAAATAATATTCCGACAGAACGAAAATAAAACACTAGTACTAAAGTGGAAAGACAAACGAGATGTATTAATGCTAACTACAAAGCATGACAATTTACTTACAACTTTTTTGCACAAAGGAAGAGAATGCATCAAACCAGCTGTAGTGTTAGCCTACAACAAAGGCAAAACATTTATCGACTTGTCAGATCAGATGGCAGCGTATGCTCCCTACTGTCGTCGCACAGTAAAATGGTACAAACGTTTACTGTTCCATCTAATAACTGCTACCACAATTGTAAACGCCTTACATCCTTTTAATACATTGAATGGAAAAAGGATGAATATAACGCGATTCAAGGAATTAATTGTTTCAGGCCTTTTAAATTCAGATGCGGATATGATGCGACCATCGACATCTAGAGATCCCAAAAAACACATATTAAAAGAATTGGAGGGTCAAAAGAGAGTGACCAGAAAGAGATGTGTTACATGTTATAAAACAATGTCAAGGAGACACAACGCGGCGTATGCGCGAAAAAGTGCCAAAAGGGTGAACACTATTTGTGAGCAATGTCAAGAAGCAATGTGTTTAGTGTGTTTTCAAAACCACAAATAAATCATTATTAAATTGTTTTTTCTGAATAGTTTTGGAATAGTTATATTGAATTGGACTTGTTTTCGTTGATAAAAATTTTTTTTTAATGCAAAATAAAATATATTTATCTAAAATATATAATATATTTCTTACTTTTTAAATCCTGAAATGAATTTTTCTTACCTAAATTTGAATCACTATTTTTTGGGCTTTATCAGACCAAATTACAAAGTCCAAGTCAAAAAGGCTTACATCCTGGGACTGAACAAATTTTATTTCAATGGAAAATATATGCAGAACCTTTCCACCGGTGATCACAACGTCGGTAAATGAAACACGACGTATGACCACGGGTGGTCACGTTGTCCCATAATGAAAATCCACCAATGCCCACGGGTGGTCACATTGTCCAAAATCGTCAAAACAGAAATGTCCACCGGTGGGGCACGCAGGGCTCAAAGTATTAAAAGGCATTTATATAAACTTATTCTATGAACGTTGCACCAATACGTATTTTTTCTGATAGATATAGAAGTAAGTAAGGAATCTCGGCTCACGTAGTTTATCACTTAGTTCTTTTTACTATTTTTTTCGGAGGGAAATTATAACTTTAGGAAATTTAGTTACACCTTCTGAAACTGAGTTGTGTAAGCGAATTTTGTAATATTTATCAAAATTGAGGAACAATTATAACAGTCATCAAAACGGTGTTCTAAAATTTATCAGCGACCACTTAACCTGTTGGTAAGTCCGCGACTGATTTCCAAAATTTTGGATTTATAATAAAGGTAAACTCTTAGCCATAACACTAAATCCTATACCTTTCATTTCTTTTTGAAAACCACATTAAAAAAACAATATGTACATTGTATTACCTAAGCATTTAGTTTAAGGTAAATAAAGGAATTTACGTAAAGAATCAAGTTTAATTAACTTTTAGATAATAACTAAGCCGACATAACAAATGTGGAAAAAATAGCCAGAATAATTGTCGTTAGTTAAAGTTAAGTGCATATGAGCACTTATATATACATAGATTACGTTACAATAGAAAATAAGAATTCCTGTGTTCGGACTTATAGATTGGCAAAACGCTGCATAGGCGTTTCATAACAACTCCCGCCAGTTTGGTGGGTTATCTGAAGGTATGCGCTCCCTAGTGTTGAAGTTTTGAGCTCCCCAACGTGTGACAGTGAAGAAGGAAGTGTTGAGTTGTTTCCACCTCATCTTTTACCAATCAGCTTTTGCAAACGGCGTCTGGTAGGATTCACAACCTTACAGCCTGCTAAAAGTCTCCTAACTAGGGAGAGGCTAGCCTTACTGAAGGCAAAGAGATCACTAGATCTCCTGCGATCAATCTTGGTTCAAAAATCTTTTGTGACAGCTCAAGTACCGATGGTGGCCCAGCGGTGGCATAGTTTCCGCGAAGCCCAGCTATCCCGCTTCCACCGATAACGGTTCTAGGGTGACCTTCCTTGCTAGCTTATCAATTTTACAATTTCCTGCGATTGCGCTATGGCCCGGCACTCATACCAGTCTTATCACAAAGACACTCGGTGCTATTGATAGCGAGGTTAGGCACTCCTAGACCAACCCTGAACGCACTGTAAAAAAGATTAAGGTTAGTATCGCCGCTCTGCTATCTGAGTGAATAGTCACTTCTCTAAGGTGGCTGCACTTCGGAACAGCAGATCAACTGCTACTTCAATGGCTGCAACCTCGGCTTGGGAAACACTGCAATAGTCAGGAAGTCTGAAACTGGAGTTGATAGAGATCTCCTTACAGTAGGCCCTTCCATCTACCTTCGCAACAAGCTTTGACCTTTCCGAAAAGAAGCTCATTGCCCCTCTCCTCCAAAGGCTTCTTCCCGCCAGAGTTTGGGTTTAGTGACCGGATAAGCCCCAGATATTTCACTGTATCCGCCGGTTGCAGACGGATGTCTCCTATTAGAGGCAGCGGTACCACCGGGATCTTATATCTTCTAGTAAATAAAACCATCTCGGGTTTACTTGGGTTGATGGCCGGACCACTTCTGACTGCCTAATTCGTTAAGACGCTGAGATATCCCTACGTTAACTCGTACACGGTACACTCAGGAACATTCCGTTAACCATAAGTACTACATCATCTGTTTAGCCAATCACCCGGCACCCACGATCCTCAAGTTTTTTAAGCAGGTCGATAACGATATATCTATAAAAGAGAAGAGAGAACTCCATCTTGTGGGGTTCTTTTACTCGCATTTCGTCAATCATGTGCGTTTCCCGTTCCGTTCCAATCACTCTATCACACATGAAAATTGCGTGTTAGAGGTTTGATTCAACCCCAAGCCAAGAACAATAACGACTGCCTCCAGCAGGGTGATGTTGAAAACTCCCTATATATCAAGACCCTAATGCCTTCCTCAAGCCATGACAAGATAATATGCAGGGAACTATCCACTGACTTGCCTGAGAGCTATCCCTCCATAGGACGTATTGCCTGGGAAGTGATCATCTGAAGTATATCTTCACTGCTCAGGGACCACTTCCCATTTGCGTCCTTAAGGGGGATTTAGAAGCATAAAAAAATCGATTTTTTTTTTCTATCTGAAACAAAAAATTTAATTAGATTCATATTTTCTAATAACATAACTTCTATCTGAACTAAAAAGGTTCTAAAAAAAAGTGTAAAATACTATAATTTTTTAAAACTTAAAAAAAAAAATTGGGTTTTACCAAAAATTTTCCACTTTATGTTGTTTAAAAATATGTTCAAACTTGACTTCTCTTAGTTTTTTTAGTTTAAATAGAAGATAATTTAATGCGAAAGATAATAAATTTGGCCCCAATTCGATCCGACGTTTAGTTTTTTTCTATCCTGGCCGCCAATTAAGAAAAATCGTAAAAATGGAAGAACCGAGAAATCGCGCGTCAAAGTTTTCGCTTTCTGCCCAATCGCTCATATATTTGCTAGACGCTCGGTCACTATTTTTTTTCTAGCTTCGAAAATATTTCGAATTTCCACCTATAACTTTGGGGACATATTCTTTGATATTTTCTAAAGAGATTTAAAAAAATCGATTTTTTAAGCTTCTAAATCAGGTTCCCCCCTTAAGATAACCCAAAGAAACGGGGTTTTTGTGAGAATACGCCTGAACATAAACTCATGACAGCCACTTTTTCGCAGAAACTTTTCCATGAGGTCCATTTTGTTTTTCTTAACTCGGACTTGGATATTGCAAGTCCCGTTTTATACAACGTTCAGTTGTCAGTTGACCTACTCCTACGGGCCCGGTTTCACAAACGTCTGCAGGACGCTCTGAATTCTGACGAACACACCGAGCTGAAGACGTCGTCGGTGGTGACCAATGCGTCCACCCCCGGTGCGCGTGGGAGAGTTTATTGGAGCCTCTTGCGGTACCCTTCCCTGATTGTATGGAACGTACTCTGAGGCCTGGGTTTTAACGGAACGGGAGCGGTTGCGACATTTGCCCGTCAGCCATTTTTGATGAATGTCACCACATCATACTCAGGTGTCAAATGCCGCAGCCACTAGGCCAGGATCCTATAGAGATAATCCTACTCCAAAATCATTTCCAAAGCTAAAGTCGACCGGGAGTTGAAAGGCTGTGAAGCCCGTCTAGGCCGCAGGTCATTTAGCGTTACCCAGGATGTACCAGCTTGCAGGCGACCTGCACTACATCTTGTATATGTGAATGAAGTTAATTGCGGAAAAAATAATTATTCCTCTCTTTATTTTTCAAATGTTCACTACAAGTATTTATATAAAATATTTATTATTTTATTTTTCACAGAAGAAATACACAATCGGATTTAAATGCGCATCTGGTGCTGCATGCAGATATCTTTGGAGATGTGCGATTGAACATATGCTCTTTTTTACGTAAGTATTTTTATCCAATCATTTGTTATAACGTTTTGCCAACCTTTCGGTATGTTTCATCTAAAGAGTGTCTATCTTAGATTAATAATTAGATACGTCCTTATATCAGCTTTGGAAATAGAAAAATTATGAGATGTAAAATCAAATACTTTCCATAGCCGCCGAAAAAAATGTCCGAACTTTAAGTTGACCCTGTGCCGTATATATCATATTGTATGTATGTACATATAAGCAAAAGATTACAGTCGAAAATATGTAAAACTATGGTATGGACTATACCTTTTCTTAGCGCCCACATGCCGTATATAGTTATTTGTGACTTTCTAGTTAAGTTTAAACACAACAAAGTTGTTATCGAGTGTCCATCTAACTCAAAACTGTTTATGTTGGCCAAAATTTATAAACTTTGACGAATTTAAGTGGACATGTTTGTTCGAACAATACTAAGTTTAACACCATTATGTCAAGCTTGGAAATTTATCTTAATTAATTAATTAATTAGCACATGAAATGGCTTGTGTAAAGTTGGCTGGTAAAAATTCAAAAATATCAGATGTTGGCATCAAACGAAATTACTTAGTCAATAACCCAATATATGTATAAGGGTCAAACCTCGTCAAGTGGTCCACCAAAATTTCGCAAAATCACCGATTTTGAAAAAATTCTTTTTTTTTTTAAGTCATTAAAGGTTGAAATTTAGTGCACTATAAAATTGCGAAATTATTTTCTCATAAATAACGATGGATATGCCATACGTTTTAAGAGCGGTAGGATGACAAAAAATTCAATATCTTTGGAACGGTATGAATGAACAAAAGTTTGTTTTTGCATATTATTAAAGGTGCATATCTTCCGCGTTGTGTCACATACTTTTCAGTTTTTTTTAGCGTGAAGAACACATGACAAATTTTAATTGTTTAAAAAAAAGTTATGTAAATTACTATTTTTTAAACAAATGGATCGTGAAAAAATATGTATAATATTTATAATGGAGCACGAACATTTTTCTTTGACTTCACAAAATTTCAGCGATTTATCTATAGTAGTTTATGAGAAAATAATTGTACAATTTTATAGTGCACTAATTTTCAACCTTCAATAACTTTAACAAAAAATAGAATTTTGAGGAAATATTTATATCACGGGGTATGCGTCTTACCCCTTTCTAATGAACTGATAATTTTCAAAATCGGCGATTTTGCGAAATTTTCATGGACTACTTGACGTGGTTTGACCCATAATATAAGTAAATAAGATATATGTATCTTAATAAGATATCAGTTTTGTAAGCCATTCGGTTTCTACGAATATTGAATTTTTACGCAACATTTTGAAATTCTAACAACATAACACAACATAACACACAACAATTGAAATGTCTACATAAACTACACTTGTTTCCTTATGTGACGGTTGGTATTTCAGACGGGCGGAATTAAACCATTGTCATGCCCACAAAATGCCATTAATCGGAATTTTATAAATATCATTCAAAGTACGATACAAAATTTTTATTTGATAGAACAAATCGCATTATTGAATAGCAAATGTGGCCTCGCCTCTAATAGGTTCAATAAACAAAATCTCAAACCACTTAAGCTAAAAAAACCAGATAAATTTTTTTGGCACCCCCATCGACGGTGTGAAAAGGGTTGATTTCTGATCGTAACAACGCCTACTCCTTATACTTGTTCTAAGGGAATATTTTTTGTAAGTACACCCAACTCTTTTTTTACACGGCAGATACGTTCCTCAGAAATCCGTGTAAAAAAGAGGCGATTCCTATAGTAAAATGGGGGATACGTTCTATGTCATCTGAAAACCGTGTAAGATGAAATAAAGGACTATATTTACTTCGAAAACCCGTGCAAAAGTTGTTGAAAACTATCAAATTTCAGATTTCCTACAAATTGTATGTTAATATGGCATTTTATTGAGCATTAAAACTTAAAATACATAATTCATACAGGTGAAAAATTGGTAGAGCAAACAAAAAACAAAAGAAATCTGCTAATCCAGAATTAAGAGCAGAAAAATTAGAATATGAACAAAGAAAAAATATTTACATATGTAGCTACAATTATTCGTCGCTACTTGATAACAAGCGCATTTGTTTGCGATGATAAAGTCGGTAACATCACTGGAGATATTTAACAAATTATCCGATGGTGACTCCGGTAATAGAATTTTGAACTGTCGGTCTACATTCCGAAAGGTCTTGAGCCATCGAATTTTTTACAAAAAAAAAGATTTTTCAACCGTGTAACTTCAAATCCGTGTAAGAAGAAACCATGTAAAAAAAACAGTTGGCTGTATATATACATATATATATAAATTTAATAGTGGGTGTGGCACAAGCCACAGTGACTTTAAGTTGACGTTGGTAAATACTCAATGTGATTTATCAAAGCTTTTATCAACATTGATGTAGTTTAGCGCTGAATAAGAATGAAAATGGTCAAGACCCTGGCTTAGATTCCACTATTCCACTATGCAATGTTTTCTATTTCTCTGGTTGATTTTTTGCAATACAATTTAAAATTTTGTGTTTTGTTGAGTTTATGGCTTATATGGGGTCTACCAACAAGAATGACTTGATTTTAAATGAAATAACGTGCGCTAAATTTTATATTCGAGCTGTTCAAGCGTTGCGGGTTGATTGGCGTAAACTTTTGATTTAACATACGCCTACAAAAGTAATCTAGAGGTGATAATCTAATCGTATGATAAATAGGTCTCATCTGAGAAGATGGGCGAAGAGCACCTACTGTAAGTGCTACACCAGAGAATATGAATGTAGACCGTGAAGATTTAGTGATTAGATTGATTTGAGTTTAAACTCAAATATAACTTTGTCAAAAGAATACCTCTATTAGTGGCAGTAAGCTCTTGTTCTTATAAGTTTGTTCTTTCTGGAAATCACAGTTACAAGCTCAACCCCAAGGTTCCCCTTAAACAAATATAAGCGGGTCACCCTAACATAATTAACGTAATTTATTATACATAATTTGTTGGATACCAATTTAGAAAAGCAAAGTATAACCAAAGGTCTGTGGATTCATTGGAAAGTGACCAGTTCTCATACACTATGATCCAATTTTGCAATTTAAAGAGGTGAACTTTACGACCCGCCAGATGGCTTTTGGCAATTATACACGCGAAAGTCCTGATCCAAGAATTAAACCTTAACGAGCCGACCTAATCGAAGTGAAATCAATTTGTTTAGAAAAATTAATATTCGCAATTAAAAGAGACGTACTTTACAACACCCCGAATGGCATTGGGCATTGGTGCCCCCGAAAGTCCTGATTAAATTAGAATTATAGCTTGACGAAGCGGACTTGAACAAAATGAAACCACTTTGTTTATAAAAATCTAATCGTATGATAAATGGTTCCAGATCTCACAATTTGAATGAAATTTTCTAAATACAAATCTAACGATGCATTAATTTTTCCGTAAAAATTCCATCTCTTTGACGCGTTAGTGCAACTAAAAGCCACGTACTAGTAGCTAGGACAAAGGTGGCTTCCCTTAAAAGTTTAAAGCTAATACGATATATGTAAGCCTTGTGAAGTGCTATTACCCACAAAATTTGTACCAATGGCATTTAAACATGGAATTTTATTAAAGTTCAAAAATCGTAATAGCGTGGAATAAAAATTATCACATACATAGACAATTTACCATCAAATCTTACGTTACTTAAAACCAGCTACTTGGCGTTACGAATACGGAAGGAAACTATTAAAAAAGAACTGAGGATTCTATTATTATTTCGCCTAGCATTCGCTGTATTTGTTGCAACGTTACCCCGTGCCATTGCTGCTGGGCCATCTGCTTTCATTGAATTTGTTATCTGTATACGTTTAAATATTGAGTAGTGCTCGAGCCGTGTGGGTAGCGGATACGATGAATTTCATAGTGGTCGCTTACCACCTTTGGGAGCGATTGGCATGTTTGGCGCACCCTAATACACCACTTCCATACCATATTTCATATCTTAAAAATCCTCACGATGACACCACACTTGATTGCAGTACATTAGATATAAACAACGTAGAATAATACCGCAAATGAAACAATCCACACGACAGTACCAAACATCTAACAAAAATGAGCATAGACCGTCACGGCTCTTATTGGATTCGACAACTAATCGGAACGTTATTTACTTACTTCAATTCTCTCTGGCTAGCTTATCAACAGTTACTACAATATATAGTATTGTAAACAAGAAAAAACGTTAATTTCGGTTGCACCGAAGCAAAATACCCTTCACAGGTGCATTTCTGTTGATAACTATATGTTCAGTTTGTATGGAAGCTATATGCTATAGTAATCCGTTCTGAAAAAGTTTTTTTTAGAGATTACATTGTTGCCTTAAAAAATAATCTATACCAAATTTCGTGAATATATTTTGTCAAATGTGAAAGTTGTCCATTCAAGAACTTGATTTCGATCGTTCAGTTTGTATGGCAGCTATATGCTATAGTTAACCGATCTGAACAATTTCTTCGGAGATTACATTGTTGCCTTTGAAAATAACATATACCAAATTTCGTGAATATATCTTGTCAAATGTGAAAGTTTTCCATACAAGCATTTGATTCCGATCATTCAGTTTGTATGGCAGCTATTTGTTATAGTGGTCCGATATCGGCAGTTCCGACAAATGAGCAGCTTTTTGAAGAGAAAACGACGTTTGCAAAATTTCAAAGCGTTATCTTAAAAACTCAGGGGCTAGTTTGTACTGACGGACAGACAGATGGACATGGCTAAATCGACTCAGCTCAATATACTGATCATTTATATATATATACTTTATAGGGTCTCCGACGATTCCTTCTGGGTGTTACAAACCTCGTGACAAACTTAATATGTGTTCAGGGTATAGAATCAAATTATTGTTAATCTCCAAAATAATGGGTTGTCAAAAAAGTCTTGCGGTATTTTTATTGAATTTTTTTTTATTGAAATTGAAATGAGTTTTTGATGACTCATGCCCAGCTTTTGACCGATGCTACGGCTGCTACTATGCCGGTCTCTTTCGACCAATTCAGTGATTTTATCGCAATTTTCGACGACAGGTCTTACGGAGCGTGGCGCATCTTCGACCACCTCTACACCAGAACGAAAACGTTGAAACCATCGTTGTGCGGTGGAAATGGAAACTGTATCGGGTTCATAAACTGCACAAATTTTATTGGCGGCTTGAGATGCATTTTTGCCTTTATCGTAGTAGTACTGTAAAATATGCCGTATTTTCTCTTTATTTTGCTCCATGTTTGCGACGCTATAACTCACGAACGACTTAAAAGAAACGACAATCAATCAAACACGTGTTAGCGCGTGAAACTAGAACTACGCGCTTTCAGCGCCAACTAGCGAAAATACCGCAAGACTTTTTTGACAACCTATATATATGTGACCCCGCACATAGAAACCCGGCTAGTGCGTCACGAGAGGCGTTGAAAGGTGTGAAGTACGTGTTCTCTCCCTCTTCCTCCTTGTTCGTTACTATGTTAGCAGTTTAGCACAATGAAGCCGTCTGAGTGTTGTCATGGTAATCGAACGCTCATTGTTTTGGCTGTCGCTTTCTGTTGTTGCTGTTCGCTGTTCGAACAGAGTTAGTGTTATCAAAGAGAACATTATTCGTATTTATTATTCGGTATTTGACACACTAGCCGGATTTCCCAAACATTTGTTCACACTCATTTTCACTCGCTCTTAAGCGTTTCCGAGACGAACCAACAAGCTCTCGGGTTGCTCCCTGTAGTTCTACGTACATTCTCGTTGAAAACCGATAATCGACATTTTGACTACTATAGCCGGGTTTCTATGTGCGGTGTCACATATAAGAAGTACGTATCACATTGTTTGTCCGTAATGGACTCCTAAGCTACTGAACTGATTTTAGTCAAATTTAGCACACTGTCTAGTTCGTTATTTTTTCCAATGAAATTATTTTTTGTATGAACATAATCAAAATTAAACCTCAGGTAGAATCCCTTAGATTCTTATACAAACAAAATCGTTTTCGCCTTTATTCGTAAATACAATTTTCACTGTACTGAATAGTTTATTATATGAATAATAGCATAAAATGTATACCACAGCAACGCGTGGCCGAATCCCCTAGTATATTATAAATTTGGTTAACATACAAGGTGCGTGCCGAAGTAAACAGGAATTTTTTGAATCTATCGCCCCCTGGTGGCGCCATCTATATATCGACTGGTGCGTTAGAATCTGCTATCTTCATCGATTGTCCAGTGAGAATTTCATGGCATTTTATCAAAAAGTCAAAATTAAATTTTGTTTTAAAATTGGCAAAACTTTTACCGAAACGTTTTAATTGATGGAACGAGTTTATGGCGATGATTGCCTATGCCGTAGCAGAGTACACGAGTGGTTTCTCCGTTTTCAAAGTGGTCGTGAGGACGATTATTTGACCAAAAATCACATTTTAATCATTAACCACTCCCCGTGGCACCGTTTGACTTCTTCCTTTTCGGAAAATTGCATTTGCCCATGAAAAGAAAGGACGTTATGCAGACGTAGAGGCCATTCCAAAGGCTTGCAGCGGCATACAGACGGCCATACCGGCCAACGAGCTAAAACACTCGTTCGACATGCTTTTGGGCCGTGCAAAAAGATGTATTGAAGCAGAAGGAGACTATTTTGAATAAATAAATTGATTTTCTGTTTTTTTTAAAGTCCTGTGCACTTTTGAAAGCACCTTGTAGCTATTTGGTTGCCTATTATAGTTTTATGTATTTTGTATTATATTGACGCATTTTCAGTGGCTATCCTTATAAAAATCTCGGAGAAGTTATCTTGTGATCCTTTGCAGAGTTTCTTGCATGGTCCTGACGATGTTGTTGTTTGTAATGATGTTAAATCTGAAAAGCATAATGGTTTTGATTAGTTAACAAAATATAATACTTAAACGTCGCCAACCAACCTCTAAAATAATGTTTATGAGTTAAGCAGGACTACTGGAAGCCTACTTCATTAATCCGTGTAGGGTTTATATATTAGGCTTAAGTGTAATTTCATTTCCTGTTTGATTTGTATATACATTTCAACTAAAACTGGAACAACTTATTCATTGAACAGTTGAAAAAAAGGCTTATCTAATATATTGGACCTAAAAGAACAACGAGGAGCGAGGAGACGCCTGCGTGTGCCACTCGGAGGATTGCCTTTTTGTCTCGGGATCAAACTCAAAAACCCATGACTCGTCACCTGTGATTAAGTTATTCAAAAATGAGAATTAAAAAAATCGAACCTCCACTCACAGAAACACATCGCGCGAAAATGTTTGTCCTGACTTTCTAGGTGCTTGGAGACAACTGACCAGCCTCTCGTTCGTTTGCTAGCAACGCCCCCCCCCACCGAATCCAGACTTTGCGCGCATGCTTCTGACCACTCCCAAGCGAATGGCGATGAGAGAACTTTCCTCACTTGCATGAACTTCTACATATGACTCCATCCTCCGTCAGCCTCGAAATCCAAAGCAGGATATCACTTGCCAACAGGGGCTACTGCGAACTAAGTAGTCAATTGAGAAGTCTTCTCTCGACGAACAAAAACAAAACTCTATAAGTCACTCATTATTCCCGTCCTGCTATATGGTGCTGAGGCATGGGCGATGAGAATATCTGATGATTCAACGTTGGGAGTTTTCGTGAGAAAAGTTCTGCGAAAGATTTATGGTAGCTTGCGGGTTGGCCACTGCGAATATCCCATTCGATGGAACGATGAGTTGTATGAGATATACGACGACATTGACAAAGTTCAAAAATTAACTGACAGCGGCTACGCTGGCTAGGTCATGTCGTCCGAATGGACGAAAACACTCCAGTTCTAAAAGTATTGCCGCCAAGAGAAGCAGAGGAAGAAGAAGATCTCCACTCCGTTGGAAGGACCAGGTGGAGAAGGACCACCTCTTGGAATATCCAATTGGCGCCACCTAGCGAAAAAAAACGACTGGCGCACTGTTGTTAATTCAGCTATAACCGCGTAAGCGGTTTCTAAACCAGTAAAGAAGAAAAAGAAGTATGGTGGACAGGCTTCGTTGTGCATAACGGGAGCCTTAAAAACAATTCCATTTGCGGATCTTGAACTGGTACTAAACCTGCCACCTATAGACCTCTTCACTGAAAACTGCGCAGCAAAATCGGTGGGACGACTACTGTCTGCAGGAGAATTTACACATAGAACCTTTGGCCATAGTTCGGTGGGTAATGGCGGATGGGCAAACACCGGCTACATGACCCCACTTTTCAACTGTGAAAGAAGATTCAAAGAAAACATAGGAAAAGATGGCTGAGCTAAAAGTATGTTAGCCGCGCGTAACAGTCTAAGCATCTATACTGATGGCTTGAAAATAGAAGATGGAGTTGGCGCGGGAATATATTGTCCAGAGTTAGCCATAAGGCAACCTTTTAACCTGACGAACCACTGCAGCATATTTCAAGCTGAGGTCTTTGCTTTTGCGAAAGCAGCGGAGCTGGCTTCTAATGCACCTGCAGGCAATTCCAGAGTCAACCTCTGCGTAGACAGCCAAGCAGCAATAAGAGTAGTAACTTCGTACCTCATATTTTCCAGAAGTGTCTTGGGAAACAGAACAGCAGTGGAAAGTGTTGCCAGAAGTAAGCAACTTCACTTCTACTGGGTACCAGGTCACAAAGTCATCGAGTGCAACGAATTAGTGGACGAGATTGCCAAGAATGGTGGGCAGCTAATATCCGAAAACGTGCAAATATTGGGAGACTCATGCATTGCCTCGACAAAAACATGGTAAATAAAATCAAAATACGATGGAACGGGCTACTTGGGTGCATGACTGCAAAAGTCATGTGCAAAACGGTAGATCGGAAATACACAAAATTCCTATTAGCGCTTGATAGAAGAGACTCTAGGGAACTGAACGGAATACTAAATGTTCAACTGGGCAGATAGAGAAGACTGCAGAAAACGTTTAGAGCAGGGCTCTAGATAACAATGGAGCATCTATTGTACACTTGTCCCGCATTGGTAAGTCTACGCTGTAAGCATCGTCGACGCAAACTATTTACTAACTTCTGGCACTTACTTTGTGGAATTGCGTGCCATACCTTCTCGATTTCAGTCCAAAGTTCTTTAGCAGTTTTGGAAATTTTCGTTGCAAATTATTCAATGGAGTTTGCATGGGGACTCTGTGCTGGCCATCTTAGGACAACAATACTTTCTACAGTGAGCCAATTCCTCACAGTGTAGTTTTGGATCATTGGGATGCATAAAAATTCGATTCACAGCTTCATTGTGTTTTTGAGGATGTTGAGGTCTGAAATTCTACCATCTATCCTCTCCAATAGTGCAACTCCGTACCAAGAAAACTCCCACCAGACTTCCACGCTATTTCCGTGCTTAACGTGTTTTGTGGTGTATTCGGAGTTATGCGCCTGTCAAAAAGGGCGAGGGACAAATGGCTTACCATCAGATCCAATTCACCTTTGTTTCGTCGCTCCAAAATACTTTTTTCCAAAATTTTACGTCCGTAGGAAGTTATTGCGATCCAGATATTTGATAAAACTAAAAACTGATTTGAACGGTTAATTTTAAAATTGTGCTATTTCTCTGTCCTTAGCTGTATTTCAATTTTTCTGACTATGTTATTTGCTTTGATTTGCAAAACAAATTTTGGTGGTAGAGAATTTTTAACACCTAGAAAATATGTGTACTCGTATTTTAATTATATGATACATTAAGTAACACCGTCTCATTTCTGCAGATTGCTAATTGGTTTTCAATGTTTTCTTCAACTGCTTAGCCGACGGTGCATCCAGTTGGCATATAACTTTTGCCACAAGTTTCTGACGTAGTTGACGATTTAATATGATGAGTGGATGAAACCGGTGACGTAGAATAGATTCAAATCCGCATAAAGGTTCCTAGAGAAAATAACGAAAATTACACTATTTTACAGTAATTTTGCGACTGTGATGCTAAAGTTATTTCGTGCTAATTTTGGGATGCTAAAACCAAAAATCATAGTAAATAATTCCTATCGCGTAAGATTTCTTTTAATAAACTGAAGTAATATTAAATCACAGCAGTTATCTAAACAACTTTAAAATGCCAAAATCTGAAAATATTCACTATTTAGAAGTAATGTAGTTAGGAGGAGCACTTCCTTCACTCACTTTTAAACTTCTTTCCCGTAAATTTGAGTGCGACTAGCGATGAGCACGGCGAAAGTTCCTCCAGGACATCACAACAATTGAGCAACGATATCAAAGCAGTTGTTATCCGGCAAAGATAGGAGATTAAAGTTGGTTCCTCATGAGGGAAAGCAATCAGTAATATAAACGACAGCTAGCATTTGCGAAAAATTTTTCTATAAACGATTTAGTATGAATGTATTTTGAATACGTTGTAGTAAATAAAACACATTTTTGTAGTTTAGATCACCAAACGGTTGTATGTATCACCCAAAACTATGCGAGTTATATAAACATACAATATATAAATTATCAAGATAACGAGAAAATTTTATACGTCTTTCCGTCAAGCTGTAACTTGAGTAAAAATTTATATACCTTGATGAAACTTGGTATGCGGGTTCCCTGGTATAAAAAGAAAATAAGAGTTCAAAAATGGACGTAATCGGAGCACTGCCATGCCCACAAACCGTCATTAATCGTCGTGCTCCATCTTCATCGATTGGGGAATCGGGTTCACCATCGTTATGCCTTCACTGGCATTCAGCAACCCGAAGAAGTGTGCCTTCAATAAAATTATTTGGCATCAGTCACTAGATCACCTCTGTGCAGCTGTGCTCCCTCCTTGTCGTCTCCATCGCATTTCTTGGACGGCGGTGATGTAAGCCTCTACTCTAACGAAGACATTAACCAGCTGGGCAGTCCCACCTTCCCAGTTAAGGGACCTGACATTCCAGGTCCATGTCCTCAAATCATAATCTTTAACACATTTTCAGGTGTCGTCATCAAAAGCGGGGTCTCTAATCCGAGGCTATTTTCTTCTTTTCATTGGTTTTGTTTTTTTTGGGTGGCGGGTCCCAAACCCATCGCACAACTGGGGAGGGATGTTTCGTGTTCTCTCTTTAGCTACCCTTCAAACGGATGTTTTTTGGCCACCCATCTATTGCTATGATTTTCGAGCATCCGGCTGACTGTGCTCCATGTTTGATGATTTTAAATTAGGTACCTTAATAAATCCCAGGGAACATTTTTTAGTATGTGCATGATATTTAACCCTCATCGAGACCCTCGGGTCTGGCCAGGCATATTTTGTTTTTAAATGTTATTTAAATATATTTAGAGTGTAGCAAACGACTTGCGCTTCCAGGTAGCTTCCTAAAATTTTATTATCTATAGAATTCAGAAAAAAAATTTAAGGATATCGTATCGAAAAGGACGAAAAAAGGATAATATAATATTACACCTTAGTGCACCAATGGTTCTTGGCTAGACCCCATTTATTTTGTATGAAAATATATGAATTTTGGTATGTTTCTATCACTAAGCACGATTGATTTATCTGTTTTCATTTTCGTTACATGTCCAAATTGGTTTGTATGTTTATCTAGGTCAAATACTTTAGCCGCTAGAGCGTTTTAAAGGTTAAGAAAAATGTAATTTTTCTCAAAATGTTACATTTTTTGTGTTTTTGCCACGCCCCTGGTAGGGATAGAGGGGAGGTCGAATGCTTTCCTGAAAGCCCCAGGGGTGAACTAACTCGCAAAATGGTTTTGATTCCCCCCGGCCCCATATTCCCCCAACTGTAGTGAAACAAAAGGGGGGACATGGTGAAAACTCATTTTCGCCTATTGCTACGCCCCCGATGTGGCCTTGGGGGCGAAATATACATTTCCTGAAAGCTCTGAAAGCTCCTGAAAGCATTTCCTGAAAGCTCTTAAATGTAATTTTTCTCAAAATGTTACATTTTTTGTGAACGCTATTGCCACGCCAAGCGTGAACAAGGCAGTCAATTTGATTGCAACCAAATCGAGAGGTAAGAAATTTCAAAAATGTATCTATATTTTACATATATGAGCGTAAATGCAACACGTATTTCCATACAAATGTATATAAACACCACTTGGCCTAGCCAAGCACCATTGGTCTCTTGACTAAGTGTATCAGACCGTTGATCTCGACCAGGGTTAAAATCGGGTCGATACTACCCCAACTCCCATATACTACGAGTGATGATTATCGTTTTTCTAACAAACCTTTTGCCGAATTTGTAGATCAGTGTGTAAATTAAATATGGGTGGCTTTGATTCTGGCAAGTTGCAAGGGTATAAACTGTTCGGTTGCTCCGGAACTTATCCCTTTCTTACTTATTTAAAGCAAAGTTTTTTTTATTTCAACTTACAGTATACTCGTAAATTATATGAAAATTTGAGAAAAAATCATATATTTTATAACACAAAACCTGTAAGAATTGATCTATAGTGGTTGAACTCAAGTTCGTCATCAGGACACCTCAAGTAACCACATTGACTTCACAGCATGTCAGTCGCCTTTAGGATAGTTGAATAGTGTTAGTTTTTAGGAAGCACGTCTATAGCTTTGTACGTCATGTTTTGAAAAAGTCCAGCCAAGAACTTAAAGTTTATTTCTAAATAATGCTTTTATTTTGGGTAATTCTGCTAACCCTATTATAAAATGGTTCATGTCACCTTTTAAAGACAATGGAGACTTGACAGCATCGCAAGGAAATTTCAGCAAATTGAATTCGTATTCTCGAATAATTTCTAGTGCTTGTGTGTATCATTTGAAAATTGAAACATTAATACTGACCAAGATGAAGATTTCTAAAGCAAATAACAAGCAGATTCCCTTTAGTTTCAACAACGAATAATAATAATATCATAGGTAATAAAATTATATTATGAAGTGCAAACAAACCGAAACGCGTTTTTTCATTTTGTATAATGCTGAAGGATCTTAGCACAATATCACAAAAATTCATAAAATATTTCAATATTTACAGAATAAAACAAAATAAGATATTTCCTTAATCAGTGGCGTAGCTACAACTTCGGGCGCCCGGGGCCAAGGATGTTCTGCCACCCCCCTTTATCTACCTACCAACAAGTTTCATGAGGTGGTTCGAACACAAGTGAATTTTTACAAAATATCTTTGACATTAAGTATATAAAATTTAGGAACTAGAAGCCACGCAAATTATGAAGTTCCAAAATTCTCACAATACGGTTTTTGAGGAAATTGTTAGTCAATTTACAAGATATCTTATTAAAAGCCATAGAACAAAACCCATTTCGCCCTATATCTTGTACAGTTTTGACACAATTTGCAGGAATTTTTGCCTGAATTGGAGTTTTTAAATACAATTTTTGAAAATTTGGAGAAATAAAAGTATTTGTTACATTCAAAGCATAGGGTAACTGTGAGAGTTACACGTCGCTAGACGAAGCTAGAAAAGTGCCTCTTTAAGTTCTATTACTATTTATAAAAAAGATATAAGCCAAAAGATATAAGACAAATTCAAAGACTGAAGAGTATTCGAGTAAATATTAATATTTTTCATTGTTTTTCTTTATCTTTTATAATAAGTTTTGTAAAAAAAATTTGTTAAAGTATTTTTCTGAATATTAAAAAACAGCGAAGATCGTTTTGCCGCCCCAAGACGTTGCGCCCGGGGCGACGGAACTAACGAATCAGTTCCGTATATTATAAGAGCTAATACTTTTGTATACGATTCCTAACTACCTAATCTCTATATA
Organism: Bactrocera neohumeralis; assembly: GCF_024586455.1. Lineage (NCBI taxonomy): Eukaryota > Metazoa > Arthropoda > Insecta > Diptera > Tephritidae > Bactrocera > Bactrocera neohumeralis. The sequence continues at coordinate 14,552,101 of NW_026089623.1, read as the reverse complement.
CATTATCGTCTCGACCTTAATTTTCGCCCATTCCTCCGTTATAACATCCTTGATAATATTTCTGGATATTAAGACGAGTTTTCGGGTTCTACGCTCGACCAAATTCTATAAATACTCCATTGAGCTTAGGTCTGGATATTTAGGAAGCGTTCGCAACTGGTTTTTTACATTACACAAATGATAGAATTTCTCATTTTGCGCAGTATGTTAGAAGATGTTATTTTATTGGAACCGAAATCTCTGTTCCATCTTCAGTTCGTGATCTCTTTGCGGAAGATTATCTTTCAAAATTTATATACCATATAATATCTGGCCCATTACGTAGTCAATAAATGTGAGATTTAATAGCGTTAGCTGCCATACAGCCCCAAACCATAACACCATTTCTTAAACTTGGCACCATATCTTCTTTTCCATACGGCTTTCGTGTTTTTTTTTTATCCCGAAGATGCAAATTTTGCTGTCTTCCGTAAAAATTACGCTATTCCAAAATTCTGGGGACTTTGAAATATATTCATCCACGAAATTCAAGCGTTTCTTCCTATTAACTTCGCAAATATAGGATTTCTTATGGGTACTTGGCTAGCTTGTTCAGTTTTTTTTCAAAGTTATACGAACTGTATCGTCAGAAGCAACTTTCACTTGCAGTTGCAAAAGAAAAGTAGTCATCCTTGATTTTTTGCGATTTGTATGACAATCTTGTTTTCGCGATTTGTTTAGAGGGTTGGATTTACAGCAAGTTGTTTCGTTAAAATATATCCTATCAATCTATGACCTACTATTTGTCCTATTTCCCTTAACGATTTGTCTGCAACATACTATACATACATATGTATGTTTATGAAGGTTTTTCATTCATTTCAACTTATTTTGTTAATCACTTAAAACAAAAATAATTTGGCAGGCAATGTACCATACCATCCACATTCATTACCAGATCTGGATAAGGACATATGTATCATGCTTTTACCAGCCAACTGGAGGATGTAATCCGACTTATGAACCAGAATCCTATTCGACTTTTAAAACTGAATTTTCGGAAAGGTGTTTTTCTTTTATCTTTTGTGCGGTACAGAAACGGAATTATGAAAAAAATACCTTGAATCGGTTTTCTGGCACCAATTATGGATATTATAGAAAAAGGTGTTCTTAAAATTTTTGAAAATATTTTAATTTAACACATTGTTTTATGACGAAGAATGACACTCAGTTGACGATATCACTCCTTCTTTGTTGCGTCCTAATATCTCAATGGAAATACCTGATCTATTAGTACAAATATCCCCGGATGTTTATTCTGATGAGGAAACTGATGAGTGGCTAAATGACGACACCGATGAACATATTGACGAAGTCGATGTCGGCAGCAGCATCCAAGATGAAAATGAAAAAGAAACCGAAGTTTCAAAAACCTAGGATTAAGGTTTTGCATACAAAAAGAAAATTGAGGCAAATTCGCCAACATAAGATTACAAATTTCTTTGAAAATAATTAAGAATGTTCGTAAAATGTGTATCATAAAATAAATTGTTAAGTGGTTGTAATTAGTCTATATTTTTTTAGTAGTTCCTTTCCGAGTTTTTTTTCTTCCTTTCGGTAATAGTACTGTCATTTATTATTTTTACTTCGAAAGTTTTCCGGGAGTTTTGAAATTTGGCAATTTTATAGATTTTAGTATGCTTTTGCCAAATTTCAACTTTGCTACCTCGTATGTTTGCCGCTCGCGCCGCCATATTGAAAAAATGGCGCCCAAAAGCAGTTCTTTGATAATAACAAATTAAAAGTAGAAGAAATTTCCTACTATTTATGTCTTAACCTTTTCTTTCCTAAAATCAAAAGTTTCGGCGTACGAGCACAGTAAACTGTAATTCAACACACGTTTCGGTTGAAACACTCATTTCCACGCCACCATGAGGTAGAGAAATCGGCGCATTTTTTTATCGTGGTATCCCCAGTAGATCTAATCCACATCTGACTCGCTATTTAAGTATTTAGGTCAATTTCCGTTTCTTCATTCTTCTTGACGGACCAGGTGTTGGGTTTTCATCGTTTTCAATACCGACTGAACTATCGAAGACGGAAGTTTCTTCGGCATCATCGACGATAGGATCATTAGTTTCATCGTGGTGTTCTTCGTTCTCGATTTCATCGTTTATTTGCTCGCGAATAGTGTCCGTTTCTTCTTCTTCAATGTCCTCTTGTGACGAAAATGACGAATTATCGCAAAAGCCACCACAGTTCGTGCACACAACGAAGCACTTTAGTCCTGCTTTTCTGCATCCGCAAGCTTTTTGATAACCTTTCTTGCATTTGCAAGAAATCAGTTTCAGTAAGCTTTCCGGAGCAGGGGGATCGAATGTAGTAACAGGAATGAGTCCGTTCTTGTATTTTTTCCATCCCCATTGTTCTGCATTTTTTTCGTTTCCATACCATTGCTGAATTTGGTGATAAGTTCGAAACGAATGTTGTCGTGCTGCTGCTTCTGTTGGTGGTAACGACGCAATATTGAATTTTCTCTTATATGCTGATGCTGTGAAGAAAGCATATCTAAATTTATTTAGAGATGTACTTTTCCGACTTTTCACATCGCTGTAGCTGTATAATGCGACGTTTCCTTGTCAGCCAGCAATGCTTTCTAGATCTGCATTTGGATTTTAAATACTTCGATTTTTTGGAGTACTTTAATAAATTTCACTTTTCCTTGATAAAATAATTCCGATGTGGTATCACAACCACTAGAGGCATGTAAAAATGCAATATGATTTGAGGCTGTTTTATCTTTTATACTGTTTATGGAGTATATTTGTCGTGAAATTTTTCCTTTTTCTGGTTTGAGGATGTACATATATATTTGGATGCGTTGATAGCGCTGGCAAAAGAACGAGAAGATCTATATCTTCACCGACAACTACAACGATATTAATTATAATTAATAATAATTATCGTATCCGCATCTTTGGTGGCTTGTTTAACCACGAAGTGTTCAGCTTCAAATTTTATCTTCAGCATTTTAATAAGGCGGTTCTTGTTTGCATCGTTTCTCAGGAATTTACTTTGGGATACAGTTAGCGTCATTGTTTCGTCGAAAAGTATGTCTACTGAAGCAGTTTTTCGTGATCGTCGGGATCGTTCTACATACTTGGTACTACGGGCTGCTACATCTTCTGGATATCCGTCAAATACTATACTATAATGGCATTGGAGGTATAGTGCGATCGGACGTAAGCAATGTATTTTTTGCAAATAGATGAAAATGATTCGCCCTGTTGCCAAACGACTCGGTGTAATAAGTACTATATCCTCCATCGATGATGTATATCGTATTTTCAAAATTGATATCGCCAGAATGGTGTTCAAATGCCTGATACATCGTGGATTTGATACATTTGCGCATGCCCTCGTCATTGAAAAGATATAACGGAATTGGAGCAAGTTCGTACGTAAGAAAATTTTCAAATAAGGAGGGGGGCATCTAAGTTGCCGTCAAGATAGAAACAGATTATCGAACGAAACGCCGCATATTTGAACTAAATCCGATCACTGTAACACTTTTTATAAAGCATTGAATAAAAAGCATAAAAGCGGATATATATATGTAGATATTTGACAACCTTATATTATAATTGGCGTTTACACACACACAGCTTTGTTATTTATAATTTGTTATTCGTTAAATTTGTTATAGCTTGTCAACTGTGAAGACACTGTTCGAAATTAGTTGTTACTCGTTAAAATGTTTACTATATAACACAGCTGATATTATGGACAAAAAGAATAAAATGCTAAAATAAGTGCGAAATCGAAGATCATTAAAAATTTAATTGGAACAACGGTTCAACGAATAGCGTTATTTCAAGGTAGATATAAAAGATGTATGTAAGCCAATAATATATTCTTTACACAGATTTATTTAGCGAAAATGAAGAGGATGGAATTTGACGAACTATATGAAGATTTGTACGGTTGGCATGAAGTATCGGAGGTGAGTTGTAAATTTTGTTCCAAAATCAATCAATTGGCACGAAATATTCTGACTTCAATGGATGAGAATCGTTTCCGCCAAATGTTACGAGTAAATCGTTAACAATTAAATCATCTTCTAACATTGATTTCAATCATTCGCAAAATAAAAGAGTAAACAGTTTTCTGTCGAGCTACAACTGGCAACAGTTTCATTCAGACCATCAGGAGAAAGGCGTCGGTTGCAAAAATTGTAACTGCGTTTATAATTGGGGACGGCGCACCCTTTCCAAAATTACAAATAAGATTTTTAGTTGTTTCTTCAAGCTATTGCTCCAATATATTGTGTATACTGGCCAGATTCTGCAGAACGCTTTGAAGTAGTGCGAAAGACTTTCATTGAACTATCGTTTTGCATTGGACTCTGTTAAAAATCATGCAAATTACTTTTCCAAATGACATATACACTAGTGGCCACGCAAACCTTACCCCTCAGAATTTTCAAGTATTGTACATATTTGACTACACTTTATAGCGATATCTTTTGCGGTACAGAAATTTTTTATTTAGAAATAAGTTAATGGCATGTTATTTATCAGAAATGTTAAAAATTTAAAACAAAACACTACTATAGATCAATAAATTGAAAGATAGTGAGCTTTACAAAATGAGCTCGAAATGTAAGAGACTGACATGCGATGAAAAATTAATTTTTGTTTTTTAATATCATTTCATTTACTCGATTATTGAACTGAATACTTTATTTAATTTTTTTTATTGAAACACGGAGTTTAGTCAGTGTATAATTTTGAAAACAATAAAATCGGCCGTTTTTGTTTAAGCACAGCAAACTAATTTGTGTTTTACTCATTAAACGTAATAAATTAGAAACTATAATTATAATTAAGTTATATAATAAAAAAAAAACAAAATTGAAGAAAACGAACGAACGAACAATAAAGTCCGAACAAAAATTAAGAAAGTATAGTTTAATAAGTTTGCGTGATGCGGTTCAACTCACGATTCAAAAAAATTTTAGTTTTTTAAAACCGCATTAATTTTTTTTTCGGGACGGGAATGGCTTGCTGGTGACTCTGCATATATGTATGTATATAGCAATAGAGTTTAATTTAGGGTACAGCAAGTACCGTGTTAGAGTAGAGAACTGGTTTGGTATATTAAAAGGCAGATTTAGTATCTTAAAAGAATGGAGAATTCGTGTCCACGATGAAGAAAGCCAAAAATTTTTTAAGAGATGGACTTTAGTCTGCCGCATCCTCCACAATATTTTTATTGTTCACACGGGCATTGGGTGATTTTTGGAACAGCCTTTGAATGTATCTTAAACTGCAGACGAATTTAAGCAGTTAGATATAACTAGTTTTGAAATGAAAATACAGATGCTGTACAACCTTATGCTTCAGGATAATACACATTTCTAAAACAGAACTTGGGACGAAGGCTAAGCAGCCTTTGTTTTTCTAGTATGTCTATAAATTTATTTACAAGTTATATTACAACAAATAAATAAATAAATAATAAAACAGAACTATTTGTTCATGTAATTCGAATACTAAATAATATATTTGTATTTATACATTATTATATTTAAATTTAAGCTCAAGACAGCAAGTCGACCTTTTTGTTCTAACTCAAGCTTTTTTATTTCGAGGGTGAGTGCCTTTTTTTTGTTTTTCTAAGTATAATTTTTGCTGGTAATGTGAAGGCCGCATTTTCTCATTATCAACATTTTGTTTTTCAAAGGGCATTTCATAAAAATAATCTTTTTTTTAATATCAGGAAGTTCGTTTTGACTGCTTCTTGGCGTGCGAGTTTTAAATTTTTGTCCAAGCGATCATTGAGGGCGGAGAGTGGATACTTCTGACTGCGAAAAACTTGTAAAACTTCATAGTATTGTAGTATCCGTTTTAATGAAGCATCCGCATAACTCCTTAAGTTCACTTTCCTATCTTTGTGTTTGCTTTCACGTGTAAACATTTTGACAATGGAACAACGCCCAATTGCAGTGGCCAGATAAATGACAAGTAATGTATGTAAACATAGATTACATTTGTAAAATTTGGTTGTAAACAATAAAGAAGTTTACGATCAAGCTCTGTGAAGCATTATTATTCAAGAAAAAACATATGTATGGGGTTTTGTTTTTAAATAAATGCTTATCTATAATACTGATAAATATCGGCTTATTAGTAATACAAATTTAGTTTTTCAGTCATGATTAGGAATCTGCGCACCTTTTTCGGGCATACAGACGTCACTTCACCCTTACTCTTAGGGTCCTTACCGGCGTTCAGGGTTGGTCGAAGAGTGTCTGACGTCACTGTCTCTGGCGGCGAGAGCTTTTATTACAAGATTTGTATGGGTGCCGGGTCACAGCGAAATCGCAGGTAACTGCAAAGCTGATAAGCTAGCAAGGAAATTCACCCTAGAATCGCTATCGGTAGAATGGGAACGGGTAGGTGCTCCGGTATCCTCTTGTGTTCTACTACTAGATAGCTGGACCTCGCGGCGGCTCGGCCAGCGATGGGCCAGCATTGGTACCTGCGCGGTCGCAAAAGCCTTTTTGTCAAAATAGATCGAAGGAGATCTAGTGATCTCTTTTCCCTCAGTAAGGCTAGCCTCTCATTAATGATGGGGCTCTTGACGGGCCACTGCCCTATTGGCATACACGGATCTTACCGGACGCCGCATGCAGAAGCTGCTTGGAAGAAGATGTAGTAGAAACTAGCCAGCACTTCCTTCTTGACTGCCCCGCTTTTGGGAGATCAAGACTTAGGCACTTAGGGGCACATACCTTCAGACATCCCACCGATCTGGCGGGCATAGAAATTAAGCTCCTCTGCAAATTTGTATTGGATACTAAACGGTTTGCCGATCTCTAAGTCCGAACACGGGAATTCGATTTTCAATGGCTTCACAAAAGACTGCTTCTAGTCCATGTGCGATCTCTGATCAGCCGTCTTACCTAACCTAACCTAACCTAACCTAACCTACCGAAAATATGTGAAAAATTATTCGAAAGGTTTTACTAAAAATCCAAACTAGAGATATCTTCATTTACAATCTACAAAATGTTCTGTTTTATTCAACGAAAATCTCGATTTCGTCCCAAAAGTAATTCGCATGGACTACTTAGAAAAAACGATGTCGCCAAATACCCGGATATCGGTACAATATATGTACCAATGGATAGGAATAAGTGGTTGGAACATTTTTATACCTGATCAAGTTATGAAAAGAAAAATAATTTGGCAAAGCGTTGGAATTGGTAGGATATTAAATATTTTAGTGACAATTTTAAAAATTTCCGAACGTAATATGGAAAAAACTAAAGATAAAATATTTTGTGATCCTTTAATACGGCAATAAGTGAATGCTATAGATCAAGGTTATAACAGATCTGGAAATTGAAGCTTGGAAATGGTTTATGTTGATAGCTGAAAATATCCTAGGCAACCACTAAGTACCAAATTGTGAAGAAATTGGGCAAAATATGCTGTCACATTGTCAGACATGTAGACGAAAAAGACAGAGGCCGAAATGTGTGAGTATGAAAATTTTGACAAGCTGGCCAACAGGAATAATGTTCGAAAATTCTACGGAAAGATGCGGTAACTAACAGAAGGTTTCAAGACCGGAGCATACTATTGTAGAAACTTCAGAGGTGATCTAGTGACTGATGCCCAGAGCATAATAAAATTATGGAAGGAACACTTCTCCAGCCAGCTGAATGGCAATGAAAGCATAACCCCAGGAGATGATGAACCCGATATGAAAATCGATGACGTGGGAACACGCATTCCGTTGCCCGAAGAAGAAGAAGTTTGAATAGCAATTACCCGTCTGAACAAAAACAGCTATTCAAACACGGCGGCGAAGAACTGATAATGCATCAGCTTCTTTATAGAATATGTTCGGACGAAAGCATGCCCAGCAATCGGAATTTAAGTGCGCTCTGCCCAATCCACAAAAAGGGAGACCCCACAATCTGCGCTAACTACCGTGGGATAAGCTTCCTTAACATCGCGTATAAGGTTCTATCGAGCGTATTGTGTGAAAGATTAAAGCCCACCGTCAACAAACTGATTGGACCTTATCAGTGTGGCTTTAGACCTGGAAAATCAACAACCGACCAGATATTCACGTTGCGCCAAATCTTGGAAAAGACCCGGGAAAAGAGAATCGACACACACCACCTCCTCGTCGATTTCAAAACTGCTTTTGACAGCATGAAAAGAAGCTGCCTTTATTCCACGATGTCTGAATTTGGTATCCTCGCAAAACTAATATGTGTAAATTGACGTTGAGTATCGTGCGACTACTTCAATCTATTGCTGGAGAAAACAATTCGTGCTACAGAGCTTAACCGAAAAACTACAGCCTTCTATAAGAGTGTAAATGACAAGACCGGTTGTTTATAAGTTTATAATGTTCTTTAGTTCCCTTGCTTGGGAGCAAGGGCAGCCGTAAAAGCTGAGCGAGTAAATACAACTGAACTTTTTAAAACTATTGCAGCGGCGACTACGCCTAAATACCTGTCTGAATTGTTGTTGTCACGCGCAACTCGTTGTGCGCGTCGTCAGCAATATCGTTGGCAGTGGAGTACCTGGCTTCTGTAGTTTGAAAAATAATTTTCGCACGCTCAGCTCCAGACGCATCGTCAGCGATTTCGGTGGAATTGAAATGTTGTCCGGAAGCGTGTTGTTGCTCTTGTTCTTTTGTTGTTGGCTACTATGGTATGTTAACTTGTACAGCTGCTGGCGTACGAGGATGATATTAATATCATTAGCTTCAAAATCTACGCCGTTAGTTCTTTAGCGAAGTAAATGGGTATGGTAATGAACGAGAACAAAGTAAAATATCTCCTGTCATCAAACAAACAGTCGTCGCACCCGTCGCACTAGACCCCCCCGTCACTGTTGAGACTAATAACTTCGAAGTTGTTTAAATGAGTTAAGCATCCACCTCATCTGCTCGATAAAACTGGCGCATCCTAATGGAACAGCTCAACTCACCACGTCCGATGACACCATACTCACTCATCACACTTCTACATCATTCAACCCACTCAACAAAGAGGATGGAAAAAAGGATAGCAAACATTATTCTTTTCGTTTACACCTTTCGTACCAAACAATCCGTTCACACAATTCGTCACCTGCAGTTCTCCCGGTCCGCTTCGCTACCGCATCTATACTTCAATTGGATCATTGGCTGATCGCCGTTGATCTTGTCATCATTTTTATATATAGTCGTTTTGCGACACCAATCCCGCGCGCTGTAGTTAGCACCACATACGATTACCAACGTAAAAATAAAGTAACATATGTATCTATTTGTTACAATCTTAACCAGAAGTCATAGATAATTTCGTCTACTTTGGAAGCAGTATTAAAGCCAACAACAATTTCTGCCTCGAATTCCAACATAGAATAACTGCAGCAACAGTGTTACTTCGTATTGGGTAAGCAATTGACAGTGACTATGGCAGTGCGAAAATTAAACTCACTAAATAAATGAGTCCGAAACAATAAAGGTAACACCCAAAATAGTAAGAAAGGACTTGATAGGAACCAGAATCAAAAATTGGACTATAAGCGTAGTACCAAGCACCTTTAGGTATAATCCCATAGCTTGCTCGACTAGTACCAACCAAATTCGGTAATTAATATTATTGTGGTATTTTCAAGTAGTGATTGTGGAAATTAGCGAAATCGGACCGCAACAATTCTTCCTTTTCATATAAAACAAATTTTAATTTTAAATATTTCTTCCACTTTGCTGAATATATTAAAAGTACAAACAAAATATTGGAATACAAGTATTCTTAATAGTGCTTTTATGGTATGCCATCGGATTATAATTGTTCAAGCCCCAGATGCCGTTTAAGTAGATAAGGTAAATTATAGAGAAAGTCCAACTGCGGACAAGCATGTTAACTGTCAAAAGCTAACAAAATGCGATGAGCGTGTTTCACCAGCTAGCTAAGAAGGCAAAATTTTAACAGTGACGCGTAAACAGAGCTGTGAATTCAACGAAAATTATGCTCAGAAATATACATTGCTATTACAGACGTATGTTGGCCTTTCGCTTATATTTTTATACGTTTACATGCAATTATATAATTTGATGTGATTATCATTTTGCGTATTTTTATGAATTCATGCAAAACTTGTCGCATTCTAATTAAATTATGCTTTTTTCAAAACAATATTTGTAGTTAATGTGCGAATAAGAATTATCTTTTTAATATTTCTTATGTTTGATAATATAATATAATTTCATATATGAATATGTTTGGATATATGCAATATATGTAAGGACATACTATCATAATATCCTAAAAAACTTAATATATTACAATAATAATATACATATGTATGTAAATTACATTTCATCATTTAAATTTTCATACGCATCTATCAGCACATAAATATATGTATATGTACATACTTACGTAACTACAATTCAAATATAATATATTTATTATCAGTAATAAAGTAATAAAATGTGCGTGCACTGCTCTATATGTATAGCTGCAAAAATTGTTCTACGAAAACAAAAATCGTCTCAAATAGCATCAGCAGCATCACAAGTCAATATGGCAGCCAAATCGATGCCCAAATTTGTAGAAAAACACACAACAACATTTTCTTTCTTGAACGCAAGCGCACTTTCAACAGAAAAACTGGCTTCATTCATAAAAGCAGACACCACCACATCTCCCCGAACAAGCCTTTGCCTACAAGCGTCTTTTCGCGACGATGGCAAGAGCTAAAATTTATAAATTGAACAATTATTCTGATGTTTCTTCTAAACGAAGTGTGAAGAAGAAAAGTGTCAACCACGCAAACCTGCAAGTACACAAAAAAGTGGCAACATAGTTCTTGTCGATTTAAAATATTTTACAAATCTAAAATATTTTTCCGCGATTTGCAAAAATCTGTGTTACTCATACAGAAGCATACATATATAATATATTTACGCTGGTTTGTAGGCGAAGCTGTTACAGCGGAAAGGGAATCGTGACAATCGGCGTTCGTTCGTTTGTGTTTTTCGGCACAGCTCGGATTTTCTACCAACAACACAATGTTGTGAGCTTCGGCCACTGGTTTTCCGTGACAACGGAGATTTCGCATGAAATAATAAGTGTACATATTTACATACAAAGTTGAGAGTGGATAAATGTACAAACATTTTGCGTATGATTCTTTTTGTGTACATTCACACATAATTACATACATATATAAGTGAATACATATGTATGTGCGACCGCTTGGTCTTTTAACATGTTATCAAAACTTTCAAAGGCCTGTAAATAATTATGTATACATTAATTTAATATTTAGGTAACAACATAAACATGACTATTATATATTTCCAAAGATTTTAAGGAATTCATCATGAAATAGTTCAATTTGTACGTCCATGCTTGTATGCTTTGACATAAAATATGTATTGTATATAGAAAATTTACATATATGTATATGTATATAAATTATATGCTGAGTCGTTTGCGCACTGTAGATATTTGAATCCCTAAGCTAACATTCCTTAACATCGGAAAAAGCATAATTTAATTTAACACTGAAAATGCTCAATTCTGCTATTTTTGTGTCCCCTGATGTTAAATGTGGTGAAACACGCTAATAATTTTTCTGTGTGGTGAAACACGCTAATCGTGAACCTTCTCTATAATATACGTTCTCTGATACAAGTATATATCTTTCAACAATACATCGTTTATTGGGTTTTATTTTATTTTTCAGTTGACAATCAGGGAAATACCTTAAGGCGAAAAACGTCAACCACAGGATAAAAATCCAAGCAATTTTATAGGTATATATGTATATAACTCATAGAATAGCCGACATATTTGGCATACTGATTCTTAGAAAAACGAAAACCATTATATGGGAGTTGGGGGTACTATCGGCCAGTTTTTAGATATCGAGAGTTAAAGAGAGAAGCGGGACACATTTGCAGCAAACATAGAGAGAATTTGGCCAACAGGAGTAATGCTCGAAAGTTCTCCGAAAAGATGCGGCGACAACCGAAGATTTTAACATCGGAGCATACTCTTGTGGAACCCTCAAAGGGGACATAATGACTGATGTATACTAAAATTATGGAGGGAACACGTCTCCAGCCTGCTGAATGGAAGTGAAAGCATAACAGAGGATTGGCACACTCCATCTCTTCATCAACTTTAAAGCTGCTCTTGGCAGCACAAAAAGCAGCTGCCTCTTTGCCGATAAGTCTGAATTTGGTATCTCCGCAAAACTAATATGCCTGTGCAAGTTGACGTTAAGTAATACCAAAAGCTCCGTCAGGATCGGGAAGGAACTCCGCGAGCCGTTCGATACCAAACGAGGTTTCAGGCAAGGCGACTCCCTATCGTGCGAATTCTTCAATCTACTGCTAAAGAAAATAATTCGTGCTGCAGAGCTTAAACGGGAAGGTATAATCTTCTATAAGAGTGTACAGCTGCTGGCGTACGAGCATGATATTAATATCAACATCCACGAAATCCAAGACGGAATATATCCTGTCATCAAACAAACAGTCGTCGCTCTCCCGATTTGGCTCTCACGTCACTGTTAACAGTCATTACTTCGAAGCCGTAGATAATTTCGTTTATCTTGGAACCAACATTAACACCAACAACAACGTCAGTCTCGAAATCCACGCAGAATTTCTCATGCCCATAGGTACTTCTTCGGTCTAAGTAGGCAAATGAGAAGTAAAGCGGTGAAGCTGGATACACATAGTTTCTTTTGTGAAGATGCATTAGTCAAAAACCTATCAATAGCCACCACTAAGCCGCAAATTAAGATACAAAGCTGCAATTTGGTACGATGAATCGCATTAATGAGGGACACCTCTAACTAAAAATCAACAAGTGGAAGCTCAAGCTATATCACTAAACTCTGAACGCATTCTTTATATCCAGAGTAATAAGAGTGCAGCATTTTTTTGTGACACCTTTCCATCTTTTGCCACTTACTGCTTATTTCGCCGTATCATTGACTTTATTTATTTATTTTACTTTATTGCGTCAACAGAGGATCTATTTTTTATAAAGTCGCATTGTCTCTGTGATAGCTACAAGCGGAGTCGTAATTTCCACAGGTCGAGGAGGTCTCTTCTTTTATATCTATAAGCGTTATACATTTTAGCGAACAGTAAAGGTTTTATGGTTATAACTTCCTTCGGAGTTCTTTTGGGTATGCAATATACAAGGTGCTTTCCAAAGTAAACAGGAAAAAAACAGAACAAATGGTTTTTTCGGCAAAATCAATTTATTTTATTCAAAATAGTCTCCCTCTGCTTCAATACAGCTTTTTGCACAGTACAAAAGAACGTCGAACGAGTGTTTTAGCTCGTTGGCCGGTATGGCCGCCAGTGAAAAAGGGCAAATGGATTTTTCCGAAAAGGAAGAAGTCGCACGGTGCAATATCAGGTGAATACGGGGAGTGGTTAATGGTTAAAATGTGATTTTTGGTCAAATAATGGGTCAAATGATGTCCTTCGAATGTTGGATTCTGAGCAATTTTTGGTCGTCAGTCAATTTGTGCGGAACAAACCGTGCACACACCTTTCGTAAGCCCAAATAATCGGTCAAAATGCAATAAATCGATGTTTTTGAGATGTTCAATTCCATTTCCATGAATTTCAATGCTGATGTCGGCTCATTTTTGATGAAATCGCGCACAGTTTCGATGGAATTTCCGGTGATCACGAATTTTGATTGGCCCACATGTTGATCGTCATTTATGTTCTCACGGCCACTTTGAAAACGTTGAAATCTCCCGTGCACTCTGCTACGGTATAGGCAATCATCGCCATAAACTTGTTTCATCAATTGAAACGTTTCGGTAAAAGTTTTACCAATTTTAAAATAAAATTTAATGTTGGCTCTTTGTTCGAAGCTCACTTTCGCACCGATAACACAAACATGCTGACACTTAAAACGCAATAACTTCACTTCCAATCCAATATAGATGGACCAGTCCACATATAGATGGCGCCTTTGCTATGACAAATAGTTCTTTTTCCGTAACAAACAGAGGTAACACTGAGCTTTGTAGCGTCATTTTTCATAGGAAATCCGGTTGTCTGACGGAAATATTTTTATACCCTGAACAGGGTATATTAAGTTTGTCACGAAGTTTGTAACTCCCAGAAGGAAGCGTCGGAGACCCTATAAATTATATATATATAAATGATCAGTATATTGAGCTGAGTCGATTTAGCCATGTCCATCTGTCTGTCCGTCAGTACAAACTAGCCCCTGAGTTTTTAAGATAACGCTTTGAAATTTGGCAAACTTCGTTTTCTCTTCAAAAAGCTGCTCATTTGTCGGAACTGCCGATATCGGACCACTATAACATATAGCTTCCATACAAACTGAACAATCGGAATCAAGTTCTTATATGGAAAACTTTCACATTTAACAAGATATATTCACCAAATTTGGTATAGGTTATTTTCTAAGGCAATAATGTAATCTCCGAAGAAATTGTTAAGACCGGCTTACTATAGCATATAGCTGCCAAACAAACTGAACACATAGTTACTAACATAAATGCACCTGTGAAGGGTATTTAGCTTCGGTGGAACTGAAGTTAACGTTTTTTCTTGTTTCAAATACAGATTTTGCAAGCAGTTCCCCATAGGCCGCTGCCTGTTCTGAAGTGTTAATCTACGCATTGTTGAATCGCTTGATGCGACCAGCAAGCAAATTGTCGCTTCAAATTTCGTTTTCCCAAAGTGTAAGCATTTATAGCTTTCGGGAGCACGAAATTTTAGTAAAAATCGCCATATGATCACTATTTGTGTACATACTTATATCATGTACATATGATTGAGCGCCTTAATATGCCGTTTAGTGAATCCTTTGCGGTACATAATGTTGAGAGGTTTTTTACGTTCCATGTTTGGGTATTTGCTGCTCCATACAGTTGATTATGCATTAAAAAGACCACCATTATAAGCAACGTTTTGCCCCTGGTCTCTAGAGACAGCTTTAAGTAGAAAGTTTCGCACAACTTGTGACGAGTATTAAAATGTACAAAATAAATCTGCCTTATATGCGACCATGTGAAAAAAATATTAGCTTCTCTAAAACAGGTTTTGAAATGTTGTTCCTTCCTGGATTATATTGCTACCTTGCCGGTGGAGTCTTGCTCATTTAGTATGTTGACATCAATATTCTCTTCTTAGCAAATCCTTTGCTGCAGTGTAAATCATAATGGAAAGAGTCGTTTGTATTTTCTGCTTAATTTACCACAATCCTCCACTCTGATGGTATTTTTCATCTTCCTCAACATATTTATGTACATAGAATGTACCCTCTTGTTTGAGCTTATCATAGCGTCTAGTTTTGTTATAATTTCCTTCTCTATCGTTCTTCTTTTTTTACGAAGTCTACTAATTTTTCGCTTGCGCTGGACTTAATCGTTTAGGCTTATTCATGAGTGGTAAGTAATCCTTTTGAGGTATTTGCATTTACAAATGAGAAATACTTGAGACTACATAAATATTGCGTTAGCCAGCCATTATATGATTCAGCTCTATAATTTGGCTACCGAGCTGGTTAAAAAGTATAGGCAGTGTCAATGCCTTTTTGCATATTTGCATTCTTAAATATTTTGTCCTCTGTGTTCTTAGTCTACAGTTCCATATTTCTATCTTGATTCATCAGCGATGGATACCTCAATTCTACTATAAGGATGCTTATCATGAATTTAGTATATGTAAGTTAATAATTGCTTTTTTGGCTGATTTATTGATGGCGATACAACTCGCCTCCTTCAACTCAACTTTACAATTGCATTCTTAAACTGCTTGTTTCTAACTCTAAACTTACAAAACTAGTCTGCTTTAGGTGTCAGTGTTGTTGCCACGAACGAGGAGCATAAAAGGGCTCGGCTTAACTGCCGTAAGCGTGGGTGTATTTTTATCATAGTCCCGATATTTTGGCGCATCAGCAGCAAGGAAATGTTGAGAGAGTTGGTACGCTGTTGTCAAGTGCAATTGCTTACGCTGATGAATAATGTATGTGCGTTGGTGCGCAGCTGTCGGTAAAAACTAGCCTGCATTCTCTTAGTGTTGTTGCAGCATAAAGAGCTTGGGTTGGCTACCGTAAGCGTGGGTGCATTTTTTATAATATGTAGTCCCGATATTTAAGCGCGTCGAAAAC
>NW_026089623.1:14472075-14535815 GCF_024586455.1 Bactrocera neohumeralis | reverse complement strand
TTATTACGTCCATAGAACGTCGAAACATTCAATCTAGTACTTTCTTTTCAAAAAATTCACTAAAACCGCTTAATTTTTCATGCGTCACACTGGTATAGCCCCTTAAGCGTGGGTTTGGCTTGTGATGAAAAATTACCAACAGGATTTGCTCCAGAGTAGAATTTTTTAGTTAGCGTCCCGTTGGAATTTTCTGTCTGTAATCAAACTATTTGAGAGTGAGTGCAGAGTTAACGATTATTTATAATACCATAAACAAATTTTCTCATAAAATCACTTTTAGCTAATTTTTACACATATATACTCCAAGCGTGGGGAAAACCGAATAATAATAACGCATTTAATACATATATTTAAAACTATAGAAGCATTAAGTTTTAGAAAACTAAAACTGAATATTAATGACTCTGACTGTATATTACAATAATATTATAGTCAATCACATTTCATCTTTGAAATTTTCATACGCATACATCAGAACATAAGTACATTCTATGTAAGTACAATTCAAATCAAGATATTATCGTTTATCAATTATATAATGTGTGTGCACTGCTCTATATGTGCATATGTGTATATGACATTGCCGAAAAAGTAATAGGAGTATTCTCTTGCTCTTGCAAAACCATTGGACGGTGCACGAATTGCAGAATTTTCCACTTGATGCGACGGCACAACAACAAACACACGCAGACAATTATTTCCAGTGGCTGTAAAATATGTCAGACCAAAACCATTGTTTATTTTCGTGCAACGACATATAAAAATATAATTGCAACCCTGTTTTAGCTGTTATTTTACATAAAGACATATTACACCGTTAAATTGTGGAGGAAAGTAAGTTTTAATTAGAAGATACATAATTTCTACTTAAATTATAAGGGCTAGTAATAAAATATTTTTTTTTATAAAAACTCAATTTATTCAAGTACTTCATGGAAAACTACATTCGTAGTGGTTTTATTTTGGTCGTAAGTCTTAACTTTGATATCTTGAGAAGATCGTACTCGACTCAATGCGACATACAGCTGGCCATGCGTAAAACAATCCTCCTTGAGGAAAACACCAACTCTTGCTAGAGTCTGCCCTTGAGATTTGTTTATTGTTATTGCGAATGCTACAATTATTGGAAATTGGTGACGCTTTAAAATAAAAGGAAGTGTTGATTCGCTGGGCTGTAAATTTATACGGGGCAATAAAATTTGTTTCCCTTGTGATTCACCGGTTAAAATTTCGACCTCCAAACAATTACAATGTAGTGCTTTTACTATCAAGTGAGTCCCATTGACCAACCCTTCATATGTATTAAGATTGCGGATTAACATCACAACTGTTCCAACCTTAAGCCTTAACTCATGAGGCGCTACTCCACTGAAATTAAGGGAGTTTAGAAATTCTGTAGGGAATCCGACATGCTCTTGAGGATCTTCAGAAACGACAGTATCCACGCTATAATATACCCTTTCTTCACCGGGCAACATATTTACTATTTCGCTATTTATTATCGTACAGTGATCATTTTTTGGACACATAATTGCCCGATCCTTCAAATGGTTTTGACTAATAACACCAGACTGAGGCTGAAATACCCAATCCACTAAATTCTCATTTAGAAAAATTATCTCTTCTGGTATATTGATTTTCGACTCTGGAGAGAGCTCTCGACCTTCTCCAACACGCAAAAGAAAACTGTTGTATAAGGATTCTTTAGAACGCATATTCGTTGAGAGTTTGAGACACCTAAAAAATTTCCAAAGTGAGCACCGTTTCAAACAATTACCAACTATAGCGGCGCGTGAGCTATTGGGCACCACAGGAAGAACTTGCCTGAAATCACCACCTAATAAAATAACCTTTCCACCAAAAGGTATTTCATTTTGGTGAATATCACGTAATAATTGATCTAAGCAAAAGTAGCATGCTAATTCGGCGAGCATTGCAATTTTCTTCTCTGGCCCTCTGTTCCTCTTCGCGTTCAACCTGCGCCATATGCTTATACTCATCTGCCAAGGGGTTAATATTTGAAAGCATTTCGTGGATTTCTCTCAGCAAATACCTATCGCAGTTTGAATTATGTTGTGCCCTTATATCAGTTGCTTGATCCGTGTCAAGAATAAACAGCTTGGCGTAGGAG
Source organism: Bactrocera neohumeralis (assembly GCF_024586455.1). Lineage (NCBI taxonomy): Eukaryota > Metazoa > Arthropoda > Insecta > Diptera > Tephritidae > Bactrocera > Bactrocera neohumeralis. The sequence continues at coordinate 14,533,684 of NW_026089623.1, read as the reverse complement.
GATTCTAAAGGATGATCTGCATGCAATGGACCTACCCTATGATATATTGATCCATGTATTCGGAAGCATTTTGGTCCGCGCCCTGTAGGCTCCGCATTTTTCGCTTCGAATGATGCAAAAGCAAACGAACTATTTAGCTGCCGCCAAGAGCTCAAATCATTTTCTAACACAGCTTTCAAAAACTCAGGTACACGTAATTCTTGAAGTTTAACTCTTTCGCCATGACAACATGTCGTAAAGCCATTTCTTACCTAGTAACAATTTCAACCAAATATTAAGACAATAAGTATGTATATACATACATATATTACGAATACAAAACAATGAAAAGTACAGGTACCTTTTCACTTCCGAAATGTTTTGCTTTACAGTGTAAACATATATTAGTCAAATCCCCAAGCGAACTATACTCCGGAAGAACTACGGAGTTTAGGGCAGCTTTGAAATAACTTGCCACAGATCCTGCATGACTACGGCTCTAATAAAACAGGTCAATTCATATACATACATACATTAACAATTAAAAATTCCTTTTTATCTATAACATTCACCTCTTCTCTTCGACCTGTTAAACTCCTTTTTCGTCTAATTCGCCTTTGGTTTGGCATTTTATTTTTAATAATTAATCTGAATCTGAACTGAAATTCGATGTAGTTTGCATGTATTCGCTGGTAATAGCCGCCTTGACTTTTGGAAGAAAACTGAACTGACTCAAAGCTTACCTAACGCAATAACACTTCTAATCAAAATAACGCCGACAACAATATTTCTGTTAAATTTTGCACTTGCGTCTTCGCCCATACATATGTATATACATACATATGTTTGTAAGTATGTATGTGTGAATATTAAACAAAGTAGAGTGCGCATGTCAAAGCGCAGTGTTCCTTAGCTCGTACATACATATTCGTGCAACATAGAAGAGAGCGCATGTCAAATCGTAGATAGCGCCTTAGCGCATGCATATGTATGTATGTACCAGTGCACATGCCAAAGCAAACATTTGTAATATTCGTCATTCTCTTATTGTCATAGATAACTTGATTAGAATCTCTTTTCTTGCTCTCTCGCTTGCAGCTGATCTGTTTTCTGAGCTGGCAACAAAACACAATCAGGGTGCCGTCAACCAGCAGTTAGTGAAAAAAGCGGGATGCCAGAAAAGCACACGAAATTAGTGTGAAATGAAACTGTGCGAACATATTTTGGCAAAATAAATGTTTATGTAAATTAATTAATGATTTTGCATTTTAGCATTTACATATATATGTATGTATGCATTTTCAAAGTGTTTAATTTAGTGTTTTGTATAATTTATTAAATACCCAAGTTAATATTTTTCAGCAGTGGCATCATTGGCAAATGTTATAAAAAATGCGAGTTTTGACAGCTCTCTCTCGAACCGAAGAGTCTCGTATCAAGTTATCTATGCTTATTGTCATTTTGCTACCGAGCAGCAGTGGTCGGCATGAGAGGATCTGTCACTGTATTGGTGAGCACGAAAGAAAAGTAGTCCAGTGAGAAATTGGAACTAAAATTCAGCAAATTTTATGAATAATTAAGAGTATAATGAAAATTAACAAAATGTCTTTTAAGGATATATTCCCTATTATCTTTAAAAGACTTGGAACATAAGAGGCATTGCATGGCACCAAAGGCATTTAGAATCATAAAATATTTCTCGCAGGGTATATTTGGTTTTGCGCTATAGTTTTGCGTGATGTTAATTCCTTGCTGGCTCGACAACGACTGAACGATAGAGCGTAAGCGTACGTGTGAAGTTAGTTTGCAAAATTTTGCTATGAAATGCCGACCACTGCCGAGCAGACAACATTGATGTTGTTAGATTTTGCACTTGCGCCTTCGCGTATGTGGGTATGTGTGTAACGAAAGCAAATGACGGAAACATTTGTAATTATTCATTCTCTTACATATATGCTCTTTTCTGTAGAAGCGCTGCTTATATTAGCTTAATGTAAAAATTTAAGAACTTTAAACGCAAATATATCAAAAGTGGTTCAATGAATTTAAAATCTGTAAAATTTGTGCAAAGTTTCAGATCGCACACTTTAATTTGATGTATTATTTGTCTCTGTACGTTTTGTAGATCTCTGGAAATAAGCGCCTTGTCTTAGAATAATATTTAGATTTGTTACAGTTTTTTGTTACAAAAAATCCCTCCGTTAATACATTTTTATACTCTCGCAACAAAGTTGCTAAGGAGAGTATTATAGTATTTTTCACATAACGGTTGTTTGTAAGTCCTAAAACTAAAAGAGTCAGATATAGGGTTATATGTACCAAAGTGATCAGGATGACGAGTAGAGTTGAAATCCGGATGTCTGTCTGTCTGTCTGTCCGTCCGTGTAAGCTGTAATTTGAGTAAAAATTGAGATTTCATGATGAAACTTGGTACACGTATTTCTTGGCTCCATAAGAAGGTTAGGTTCGAAGATGGGCAAAATCGGCCCACTGCCACGCCCACAAAATGGCGAAAACCGAAAACTTATAAAATGTCATAACTAAGCCATAAATAAAGATGTTAAAGTGAAAATTTGCACAAAGGATCGCATTAGGGAGGGGCATATTTGGACGTAATTTTTTTGGAAAAGTGGGCGTGGCCCCGCCCCAAACTAAGTTTTTTGTACATATCTCGTAAACTACTATAGCTATGTCAACCAAACTCTATAGAGTCGTTTCCTTCAGGCATTTCCATATACAATTCAAAAATGGAAGAAATCGAATAAAAACCACGCCCACCTCCCATACAAAGGTTATGTTGAAAATCACTAACAAAAAACGTCAGAAACACTAAATTTTACGGAAGAAATGGCAGAAGGAAGCTGCACCCAGCCTTTAAAACTTTACAAAAATACGGTATTTGAAAAATATGTAAATGACGTATAATGAAATCTCGATTATCACTTTATCAAGCGAGAGTATAACATGTTCGGTGACACCACAACTTAGCCCTTCTTTACTTGTTTTGGTATAATTTCAATTCGGCCGTTTCAGTCATTCCAATCGCAAAACGTCAAAACCTACCAGATCCGGTCAACTGTCGAAGTTTGGTAGGTGAGCGGTTCTCACTTTCCAGTGACAGGAGAGTGTTCATCTCTTTATCTCTGGTTAGAGCAGTGACGGTCATGTTACCTAATGACTTGCCGGTAACGCGTGCCGGTTTAGTTGTCACTCTTTCCCATCACGTTCTTAAGGGCGAATCAAAAAAGCTCCCAAAACTTTTATAGACATGTGATGTTTTATCACCTTCTCGCTCACATATTTTCTGCTGCAATAAAACTATATCCTTCTTTCTGACACTTTCATTAAATTCGGGACAAATCAACAGAACTGCTTTCAGGAAAGTTTGACATTCGTTTGACATTCGTTTGACATTCCTTCAACCTAAAGTTCCAAACACAAAATTATAAAGATCTTTTTTATTACAATGTTTTTATTAATTTTAATAATAATAAAATCATTTTATTTAGATTTATAGTACATTACATTAATTTTTTTTTTCATTTAAAAATTATTTCTATATAAATAAATTATTATATATATACATATATATCGAAAAAATAATTATAATATTATGATTCCTCAGCTTTTCGCTTCCTATATTTTTTTGCTTATATCTATGGTGGCTCTTTTTGATGGACTTCCGAATTTGTTGTTCGAAATTTGCAAATCCACATGTGATGAAAGGATCTAAAAAAAAATGCAATTAAAAATCAATTTAAAATGCATCTTTTTAGGTAAATATGTATGTATTAAATTTACCATATAATATGTTGGACAATAGAGATTTTGATAGCGGTTGTTTGCCTCCCCTACCGTCCCAATTACATAAAATCAGGAATTCATCAGTGTGCAGATGCCGCAACACATCACACACCCTTTCGGGAATGCCTTTCATCCTTAAAATAAACTTTACCTATAGTTTGAAAATAGTTTGCAAAATAAATGTTGTTTAGTGAAGAAATTGTACACATAACTAACCGTTGCTTTAGCAAATTCTTCGGATTTTAGTCTTTCACCCATTTTTAAAGCTGCAGATAGTGTTGTTAAGGGTAGGATGAAAGCAATTTTTGTTTGGGTGTTGTCGATTTCTTGGCCAGTCAGTCGGCATACTAATTGATGAACTTTTCGAATTAGCACCTTACATTCGTGGACGATCTTTTGTTGGGCCATTTCTTCGCTTTTATGAATTATCTGAAAAGAGAAAAAGTGCAGTTAGAGAATACTTAAATAATGCTTAAACCACAATATCTAATCAACCCGTCCTCATTGCATTGATGAATACTTATAGAACAATAAAAACTTTTATGGACATAAACTTACATTTTCTTTCAAAGAGCTGTCCATCTTCTTTTCCATATTACCAACTCTTGAAGACAGTTCTTCTAGTTGCGGGGAAATAGTTTTTAACATGTTAAAAACATCTGAAAAAGGTATTAATATAATAAAGTAAAAAAACTTAAGAAATGCATTTCAACAATATATTGGATTACCGTTTCCGTCCACAGACAAATTGTTTACTTGTTGCTTTGAGAAGCTTGCCTCTGAGTTGTAGCAACCAGAAATATTGAACTTCTTTCGTTTCAATGTCAATTGATCTACAATAACAAATGCGTAAAAAGAAATTGAAAACTGAAAAGACAATTTTTCATGCACCTTTTAAGAAAGAAATACAAATTTGACAGCATCAAAATTCATTTTAAATAACTTAACATAATATAATAAAATACCGTAAAATGGGAATTAGAGTAAGCTTGCCCGGAATAGAAAAATATTTATAAACTATATTGTCTTTTTCTATTTTAAACAAATATGGATCTAATTTATTTGCCAACAAAATATCTAAACGAGATGACGATTCCAATGGTTCTTGAAAATAGTTTTCAACACCCAAGAAACAATGTGCCTATACTATAGCGATATCAGATTCCTCTGTCATGCCTGTTACTTTTATGGGGCCTAAGTTTAGACTAAAATAATAAGAATATTTCTCTTTTTTTTAAATCTACATATATTAAACGAATAAATTTTGGATATTTAATTGCAAGTATAATCTGCAATATTTCTTTCTTCAAGCCTTAAATGTAATTGCTGCAGGATTATATTTTGGGCTATTTATAAGTTTTTCTTAAATACTGTATGCGATTTTCAAACTTGTAAGCGGAAAAGTTATCTAGAGGACCATATTGGTTGGTACATTCAGTTAAATGAAGTAAACCATGTATAATGCAACTAAATAAATAGTGTCCGTATATATTTCCAAACAAAACAACGAATTGTTCCAAGATTTGTTGGGCAACATTGGCTTCAGTGCTATAAGACTTCTTGCATGTTAGTAGCCTTATATTATATTTTTTAGAAGAAATATACCTATGTACAATAAGAACTGCCTAAACTCTATCGCTTTCCAATTGTTGATTTCATCTAAACTTCTACATATTCGACCGAGTTCCGAAGGAACTAAATTGAAAAAAAAAAAAATGTATTTTTCGTTAGCTTTGCTTACGTTTATATTGCCTTTTTAATCAACAATTGATGTAACTTTCACATACACCTTTCTCTAAATTTAAAAGGATTAATGTGATGTGATCTGTCACTTAAATTTTTAAAAGAGTGGTCAGTTCATAAATGTTTTATTTGTTTTGAACTTTGTTAATTAACTTCTTCACAAAATTCTTTTAAAAAATCATTAATATTCCAAGGTTTTTCTCTTCCAGAACAGCATGTAATTGTAAGCGGTAATTCATTTGGAAAATCAACTATGGAAGCTAGAATAGACCACAATACTCTATTCGAATTTTTGAATAATTTGAGGTCATCTATTCCCACATCATGCACAATATTATTTTAATTTTCAAGTTCAGGAAATGAATTTTTCTCAGAATGTTTTTGATTTCCTCTATATAAAAAAGATCCACTTGGAATCGTTTGAATATTTACTTTTTTTCGGCTGGTACCTAGGAGACTTTTAGCCATTAGAGGTAAATCTGTGCAACCTATTTTACGTAATATTTGCAGAAGATTGGTTATTGTATTGTGGGATACCCTATTTCTTAAAGCCCAAGCTTTTAACTCAGAACTAGGTGTATTATTTTCTATTAGTTATAAAATTTTACTATCACTGTTATTCCTATCACTAACATAGCTATCGGGGAGCTTACTAAGATGCATCCCTCCACATCAGGATCACAATCAAAATTTACATATGTTTCACAAATTTAGATGCACTTAGATTAAAAGCCTTTTTTCCCGGCTCATATATGCACTGAATGTATCTTTCTTCATATTAATTATCATTTCCTTTACTCACCCTTTTTCTAAATATTCTTATAGTCACAAATAGTCACAAATATTGAACGAAATACAATTCGAATAGATATTTTAAATAATTTTGCACAAATATGCACAATTCTTTTCACGACCCGTTTGTAACCGAAATCTTTTTTCTTCGAATTCAATTTGTCACAACGAACAAGCAACCGTCGAATTCACGGTATCATGCTGTACGCTTTCACATCCATCGTTTTCAATACGCGGTAAAAGTTAAAAAAATTTGTTTGTCTTCTTTTGTTTTATTTTTGCTTAACATCTGTTGAGTGGAGAGCTTATAATATACGAGTAAAACGAACAAAAGACACAATAGATTGACTTCTTACTCATTTCAAAGTTTTTTGAGGGAAACTTAGTGACAAATAAAAATTGTGTAAAACTATTGGGGTTCGGTCACGCAAGTTTTGCTGGGTTCATGAAAACAAACACATTTACATCTTCCCGAGCATGCCTTTGCCGACAAGTGTCTTTTAGTGACGATGGCAAAAGCTAAAAATCATAAATTGTAAGGGTCAACCCCGTAAGCTCGCAAAGTACAGAAAAAAGTGGCAACTGATGTAGCTCTTGTCGATTTAAAATATTATACAATTCTAAAATATTTTTTCCACGGCTCGCAAAATTCTGCGAACGCGAGCTCATACATTAACATAAATATACATTTACGCTGGTTTGTAGGCGAAGCTGTTCACTATTAAATTAGAAAAATTATGCTAATTTCAATGTTTAGAAATGTACGCGTACAGGTTCGTATATTTGTAATGCGCAAACGATTCTGCATATCTTATATAATGTTGGGTTTTTGTCTGTTCGCTATAGCTGACTAAACCGTTGCATGAAATGAAAAATGGTTTGAACCACTTTGAAGAGAATCCAATGAGGATTGTTTGTACAAAAGGAAAATTCAGAAAATCTTCAAAAAATCTTCAAAAATCTTTTTAACAGACTTAAGAGCGTAAATTTCCAAAAAGTGACTTCTCCATACACATATTTTTTTCATTTTTATTTGTTTTGTTACCCAACTGATTTATTTGTAAATTATTTGAGTTCGGTGGTTTGCTTTCTTTATTTCGGCTATTCAAAAGAAATTATTGAAAATTATTCAGTGAAAACGTTATGTGTGTTTCATACAAAGTGATCAATTACAGATTGAAATTTGTTACGATGCCACAAAGAGGTCGCGCTAATATCGGTTGGGGTTCTTTTTGCCATCAACATACATTAGCATCCCAAAGCACATGCACAAGTACTCGCAGGATGCGATGACATACGTGCAGAATTACGGATCGCGGTCAATTAGCAAGCGATTTTCACGATGTCACAGCACGACTTTTCTTCAAGCAACTTATATATTTCTGCGGAAATTCCTGATCTTGAGATAGATCCAGAATTATGCGAAGTGGTGAAAATCAATATGTTTCATGGACCTTGCGGACACCACAATCCCACTTCGGTTTGTATGTCAGACAATAAATGCACGAAACACTATCCACGTGCTTTTCTTTCGGAAATGTAAAGTGGAAATTATGGACGACAATGCCACAACATTCAGCATTCAATTTAGAGGAGTGAATATCGCCACTATTGTCTACTTCAGATTCAAAACTCATAACAATGTTGAGAATTGCAGTTTGACAAAATCGATCAAATACGTTTGCAAGTACGTCATAAAAAAACAACTTGGCGGTTATTGTCCTTGAACGAGATGAGATCAGCAAGTATCAAATGGGTAGCTGCGTGAACTGCAATGAAGCGTTTCGTAGGATATTTACTTTTGATTAATGTATGTGGTTCAACTTCATTTGAGTCATGGCGTATTGTTAATAGTACGGTGTGTGCAACTTCTTGAGAAGCATGGCAGCAAATCCAATTACTAGGACATGATAGTCACTAGAGTCAAACGATGGGCGATGCGATAGCTACTTCGCATGCCAGTGAAGTTCGTACACTTTTCGCGATGAACATTTCGACATATTCGCTAAGGATTGGAAATGGGCGAATTCCGGTTGATACTTCCAGTGGTTTGATATCAATTCCACTTGTCTTTTGTTAATTCACTTCAACGAAAGATGAACTTATCACAAAAGTTTATCCGAACATTGGCCAAATTATCGTAACTATGCTATAGTGCACGCGCAAATTTAGCTGCCAAACATACCAATATTAGTGACTTAAACTGAAAGATTCGAAGTCAAATTCCGGAAGGTTTGCGTTCATACAAATCGATCGATCGTCATGACAATGAAGACGATGCGTGAGTTATCCAGTGGGATTTTTAAATTCTTTGGAGAGGTTTGGTATGCCGCCGCATCATTAACGTCTCAAAGTTGGATTTGTCATTATTATGTTTCGCAATCTTCATGCGCCGAAACTGTGTAATGGAATCCGACTGATTGCGACGCAGCTATCGAATACAAGGGGCAGAATGCTTGATTCTACGAATTTCTTTGAGTTCCAACGATTTGCCATTTCAGCTCAAACGTATTCAGTTTCGAGGGAAAATTGCATTTGTGATGACAACCAACAGGACACAAGGTTAGTCGCTAGAAGTGTATGGTATAAATCTGGAAATGCTATGTTTTTCACATGGCCAGATATACGCGGGGTGTACACGAGCTGGAAAACCGTATTTTCCGTACATTTACGGATTGGAACAGAAACCAAAAAATGTTGTTTATCAGGCTGCGTGACATTAAGAAAATGTAAAAAATCGCAAATAAATGATTTTCAACACAATATAAATTCAACTTCCTTTTCATTTCAAAACACATAATTTCACGCAGGACAACATCTGCGGAGTCAGCTAGTAATTTACATATATATGTACATATGTATATTTTATATCAAAGCACACAAGCATGTACGTACAAATTGAACTATTTCATGATGAATTTCTTAAAATCTTTTGAAATATATAATAAAGTCATGCATATATTATTACCTAAATATTTAAATAATGTAGGCTTAATAAGTTATATATTTATTTGCAGGGCATTGTATGTTTGATAACAATTAAAAGACCAAGCGGCCGCACAAATTCACGTACATACATATGTATGTAAATATGTGTGCAAGTTAACGCCACTAATAGCTAACAGCAGTTATGCGCAATATAAACAATATATATAAAATTTCTTCATTAAACGAATGTGTCAAATTTGTTATGACACCTCGCCAATTAGGGAACGGCCTTCAACTTTAGCTTATGGCATGCTTTAACCCTTTCGACCCCAACTTTTTCCACGTGAAATGACAATTTTTTTTTATATTAATGGTTTTGTATTCATTTAACAAGTATTTGGTAAAAGTTTTAAGTCGCCACTCTCATCGGTTTGGCGGCTACCGGAAGTTGCTTGTGGGCAACGTTGGGCCATGGTGGTATATAAAATAAACAAAAATATTCTTTGAACAGCTTACAATTATTTCTATGTTATTTTGAAAATTAGGTGTGGTATGACAAAAAGCAGTTTTTCTTGTTGTTACAGCAAAGATGGACTTTGCATTTAAGGCATTTGGATATTGGTGTTACACATTCTGCAACGTCCTTTTTCACCAAATACAACCCAATGTTCCATTTTAGCATAACGCTGAGAGTTTGATGGATTCGGTTGGAACCTGTACTTTTTTGACTGAGGGATAGACAGACTACTTGTTGGGGACATAGTATCTAGGGATACTATAGAGCTAGCCCTTTCAACATTCGATGGTCGTCCTCTCTTCTTTTCGAATGTAGTAGTGGTAGTACTCTGTAAAAGCTCCATTGCAACTTCTATCTGGAATTTAATAAGTGTCATATATTTTTTCGTTGGGTTGATCAAATATAAATGTTTTCTATACAAAAGCCAGGCATTTGTAACCGATGTTCCCAGGCACCAATAAAATATCCTTATGTACCACTTCTTTGAACGGTGGTTAACCTTGTAGAGTTCCATAAGCATGTCGGCCAAATCAACTCCTCCCATACCATTGTTGTAAGAAGCAACAATCGCAGGTCTTGAAACATCAATATATATATATATATATATATATATATATATATATATATATATATATATATATATATATATATATATATACATCCGAAGATATTCCCAATCCATTATCAGGACAGGTGCCTTCACCAACATACAGCGTTAAGTCGTAAACTAACCCAGAGTTTCCAGCACGCGTAAACATTTTCAGACCCCATTTGTGAGGCTTAGCTGGGTTGTATTGTTTATATAGTAAGTCGATCGTCCTGTAAAACTAAATAAGGCTAAAGTGTATATTTTTTATGACATTACGGAAGGTATACCTTTGAACGCGATGATTTGTTCATCAACGCTTTGATGTCCTTCCTGGGGTGGTTTACCAAAGTTTTCTTTGAGAATCTGCAGTAAAGGGCGTATCTTGTACAGCTTATCATAGTTAGGCTCTCCTTTTTTGGGTTGTTTAGAGTTATCGTTAAAATGTAAACATTTCTTCATTTTTTCAAACCTTCCGCGTGGCATTGAATCTGTTATAGCTGTAAGCTTTAAGTCTTTTGACCATGTCATTTTGAGTTGTGGTAATTTTAGAACACCCAAGTACAACCAAATACCAATGTAACGTTTAATATCCTCCTAGTACATTCTAGCTCAATGCCGTGCTTTTGCAGCCCATACAATTCAGTTTGCATTGTCAGCAAATAAATTACTCGCCTATCAAAAAAGGTGCAAAAATATTCTATCAGCGTCATTTCAATTTGTCGCTTCGCCAGACTTTGTCTTCTTCCCAAATACTCGCTTGGGAACGAAATGGCCTTTTTCTCCACTTAAGTGCCTTGGGGTCAACTTTTTCAAAGCACAAATCTACAACATTACAATATTCCTTCTCACGTTCATCTTTGTTCATATTTTCAAAAAGGCCAATCTCTATGCTTTCTCCTTTTTCCATTATCCCATCCAAATTGTTCTCTAACACTGGATGTGGATGTGAAGCACACTCATCTCTTTGAAATAACTTTGCTAAATGTTCTTCAAAAGTGAATTTGCTTAATTAAATTCCAAGAATACACGTAAAAGTACCGTAATAACTAAGTATATGCCAACCAAAACAAAAACCACGCTTACAGTTAATCGCAAAACAGCCGAAATTGCCCAGAAGCAACGTTGGTGTCAAAAGGGTTAAGTAGAATTAGACAGCACATCATCTAACACCTAACATCTGCACTTCCTAGAATGTACATAAGATGAAACTTTTTAGGCTTAAGAAATCAGTTGTATAAACGAATGTAAAATAAAGACATTTCAGTTTAGTATGTTAAATAAACTCACTAGACTCAGTTCATTAATGACCTTTTTAAAAACAACCCCGCATTCGCGCAAAACATAATTGGCCAGGAGCAACGAAAAAGCTCCTGTTAGATCATAAAAGTTACAAAATTTTAAAAACGCATTAAGCGTTCAAGTAACGACTTATCTTTTAAAAAAGTAGCATTGTTATTGTAAAGCAACAATCCCTTGTGTATATCCGCATTAAAAGCGATAAAGCAGCGGCCCAGCGTAGAGGAAAAAAACACAAGTTTCCAAAACAACAGTAGCAGCAAAGGCAACAAGAGCAATAGCATTAGCAACGAAGGCAAAAATTAAACAGCAACAGCAGCAACAACAACATCAAGTTAGTTGTAAGTATAGTATACAATATTTCATAATTAAATGGGAAATAATTCCACTAGTATTAAGTATGAAAAATAGTGAGTATTGCCAAACCAATATCATGACACTCACAAGTGATAGTGAAGTCAAGTCAAACAAGATAAATTCGTATACATATGTATATTAAATATACATAAATAAAAAAGAAAACGAGATAAATTATATTATTATTGTATTAAATATATATAAAAAAAAGAAATAAAGTGGACAACATAATTTTACAATTTTCAAAAATGGCGGTTAGTAATTTTACTGCAGAAGACATAGCTCAACCGATAGCGACTCAAACGATGAACTTAAGAGCTGAAATAGCTCAGCTAAATAACCAAATAAAAAACATAACAACAGCTACGCAGGTGGCAGTATACGAAAAACAGACAATTAACGACTCAAATATAACATGCAATAAAAATTTAGAAATTGTGAAATAATTACCGGAATTCTCGGGAAGGTCATACGTCAGCTGGAAGGAAGCTGCGAAAAATCTAATAAGTCTCTATGTAGAAGAGAGTAGGAGATATTTTGGAGCCCTAACAATACTGAGAAACAAGATTGTTGGCAATGCTAAGGACATTTTGACAAACCATCGCACAGTTTTAAATTTAGAGGTCATATTTTCAAAATTAGACTTTGCATATGCGGATAGAATGCCAATACACGTAATTGACAAAGAAATGAGCATACTCAGACAATAATTAATAACAATAATGACCCATGGAACAAATTCCGAAATAACAAAGCAATTAAATACTAAAAATAGGGAAACCGAGCTTAGAACATTCATAACTGGTTTAAATTATCCTTTAAACCAAATACATTTTACTTTAACGCCTACAGATTTGCTTAATGCTCTTGCTAAATCGCAATAACTGCAGCCAAAGAAAATGAGATCACAATTCACGTTACATTTATTCAAAACAAACCAAAAATATCCAAATCGTCCAGAACCAGTGGACGTGGATCAATCAATTCAAATAATAAATAACCCCAGGCCTATACAAACAAACCAAGCACATGCTAGGAGTAACAGATTCAATTGGCAAACCAATTATCAACAAACAAATATACCAAAGAGAAAAATTGAAAGTGCACAAGTAAGCACACAGTCTCAACCAAAAATTCAAAGAGTTAATAACATTGGAAAAAATCATATTATGAAAACAGATATGAAAACCGAGCAAATCCTTAGAATTTTAATAGATATGGGGGCAACCAGTTCATATATACGAACTGGAATTTATAATAATAAAAAAATATTACTAATTAAGAAGAGGCGATCATAAAATATCGGGTGATTTTTTAAGAGCTTGATAACTTTTTAAAAAAAAAAAACGCATAAAATTTGCAAAATCTCATCGGTTCTTTATTTGAAACGTTAGATTGGTTCATGACATTTACTTTTTGAAGATAATTTCATTTAAATGTTGACCGCGGCTGCGTCTTAGGTGGTCCATTCGGAAAGTCCAATTTTGGGCAACTTTTTCGAGCATTTCGGCCGGAATAGCCCGAATTTCTTCGGAAATGTTGTCTTCCAAAGCTGGAATAGTTGCTGGCTTATTTCTGTAGACTTTAGACTTGACGTAGCCCCACAAAAAATAGTCTAAAGGCGTTAAATCGCATGATCTTGGTGGCCAACTTACAAGATGAATTGTTCTCCGAAGTTTTCCCTCAAAATGGCCATAGAATCGCGAGCTGTGTGGCATGTAGCGCCATCTTGTTGAAACCACATGTCAACCAAGTTCAGTGCTTCCATTTTTGGCAACAAAAGTTTGTTAGCATCGAACGATAGCGATCGCCATTCACCGTAACGTTGCGTCCAACAGCATCTTTGAAAAAATACGGTCCAATGATTCCACCAGCGTACAAACCACACCAAACAGTGCATTTTTCGGGATGCATGGGCAGTTCTTGAACGGCTTCTGGTTGCTCTTCACCCCAAATGCGGCAATTTTGCTTATTTACGTAGCCATTCAACCAGAAATGAGCCTCATCGCTGAACAAAATTTGTCGATAAAAAAGCGGATTTTCTGCCAACTTTTCTAGGGCCCATTCACTGAAAATTTCTTGATTGGACTTTCCGAATGGACCACCTAAGACGCAGCCGCGGTCAACATTTTAATGAAATTATCTTCAAAAAGTAAATGTCATGAACCAATCTAACGTTTCAAATAAAGAACCGATGAGATTTTGCAAATTTTATGCGTTTTTTTTTTTAAAAAAGTTATCAAGCTCTTAAAAAATCACCCGATATTTTCATAATATTAATCAAGAACGTTTTTATGAAATTGATAACTTAGAGAGCGATCTCTTAATTGGAATTAATTTCTTAAATAAAATCGGAGCCACAATAGATATTCCGAATCGGAAATTAATTTATGGAAATACAAAAATAGAGAAAATACATTTTCTCAACGATTTAGTTTTATTAAACACCTTGGGTTTTTACCGGCAAAGTAAAACAAAAAAGGATTGGTGAAAAACCAAATAAAATATAAAAACACAAAGTTTTAACTACTTGGGACAAAAAAATCTTAAGATGCAAGTCGAAGATAACACCGATAATAAAATAAAAAATATATGTACTCCAAAAAAAGAGGTACTAATATTTTAAATATAAATAATTTCAATATTACCCATGAAACTAATTTCGAAGCATTTGCAGAAAAATATAAAAACAATAGTAAGGAAATTAAAAATATTAATATCCCACTGCTTAAAGAGGATTTTATCAAAATTATATAAAACATAAACATGGATTTACCATTCAGAACAGATATCAAAGCAGAAATAAGAACGGAAGGTAAAAAACCCATATGAGCGAAACAATATCCATATTCATTATCCGCGAACAATTTTGTCAATCAGGAAATCCAAAGTTTATTGGAAAAGGAATTATAAGGAATAGCAAAAGGCCATATAATTCTACTGTTTGGGTTGTTCCGAAAAAAGGTGTAAATAAGGACGGTAGTTCAAAACTAAGAATGGTCATCGATTTAAAAAAAATTGAACGAAAAAACAATAACGGATAGATATCCAATGCCTAATCCAGAGGTTATACCCTTTAATTTGGAATAATCTAAATATTTCTCTACAATAGACCTTTAGACCGGATTTCTTCAAATATTGATGGAAGAAGATATTGAAAAAACTGCATTTTCCGTGAATAAAGAAAAAAATAATATTTAAGAAAGTATGAATATTTAAAAATGCTTCAAGTATATTTCAAAGAGCAATGAACTATCTACACGAACGTATCGGAATATTTTGTCACGTCTATATTGACGATATTATAGAATACTCAAAAACATTAAAAGAACAAATATTTAATTTAAAATATATATAGTACATACACTTGAAAAAGTTTATGTGAAAATTTGCATGGAAAAGTCAAAGATTAAAGCAGCCGAGGTTGAATTTTTAAGATACGTTGTATCCCACACAGTTATAAAAAAATATCCCTAACAGATAGAAACAATAAAGAATTATCCAAATCCCAACACGCTACGGCAAGTTAGAGGATTTTTAGGAATAACCGGATATTACAGGAAATTTATTGAAAACTACGCAACAATTGCTAAGCCATTAACAAAACATTTGAAAGGAGAAAATGGGAAACTATTACAATTTATGTAAAAAAACAGTTACTAACCTTGATCAAGAAGGAATAACTGCTTGCGAAACTTTAAAGAAAGCATTAGAAGAACAAATTGTATTTGTTCAACCAGATTTTGAAAAAAAAAATAGTTCTAACCACTGATTCATCAAAAGCAGATGTAGGTGCAGTTTTATCCCAAGAAGGGCAATCAATTACAATCATTTCAAAAACCTTAAATTCTACCGAGAAAAATTATGCAACTAACGAAAAGGAATTATTCGTCATAGTATGGACATTAAAAACATTACGACATTATCTTTAACGTAAAGGATTTGGAAATCCATACAGATCATCAGCCATTGGCATTCGCAATGTCATCCAAACGTAAAAATGAAAAAATGGAGAGCTTTCATTGAAGAATTTTCACCAAAAATAATTCATAAACCGGTTGCAACGAATGTGGTTGCTGACGCATTGTCAAGGTAATTTTTAAATAATTTAACAAATTCAGGCGAACTAAGTCACTCAGACAATTCTATAATAGAAATCGAAAATTCACGAAACAAAAAAGCCATTAAATAATTTCAAGCAACAAATAATAATAATAAGCAAGTAATAGATAAAACAAAATATCAGTCTTGGAGACAATTTCCTATTTCAATAACAAAAGATTTGTGATCGAATTCGACATACCAGAAGATATAGTTGGTATTTTAAAATATATAAATCCAAAAATAGTTACTGGAATATCCTGCACACCTGAAGGAAGCACCTATATCACAGAAAGAGCGGGAGCAATTTCACAAATTTCTTACGTGCATTGATTCTTATTCCAAATGTATAACAACAAAATATATTGAAGACAAATCGAATTTAGAAGAAAAAATTCTAGAACTTTTACAATTCTTAGATTGTAAAAAGTGTAGTTATCGACAATAAATCAGGTTTAAGTAAAATGCAATTCAAATCCGACTAAGTACGAGGGCTGCTATATATATTCTGGCTTAGGGCAACACTAAGTGTTGCCAGGTGCAATCTGACATTTCCATTGGAAAGTTTGACATTTTTTAGCATAACATCACTCAGAACGTTTTGTCATTTAATCGTGAATTGTTTTATTTACAGGGAATTAAAAAATTCATCTCGGCCAAAAAATGGAATCAACTCGTGAACATTTTCGTGCGATCATTTTTCACAATTTTCGACGTGGATTATCACGACAAGAGTGCACCGATGAACTAAAATCTTTGTATGGCTATGAAGCACCATCCTATAGCACTGTGAAAAACTGGTACAAAGAATTCAATCGTGGCCGACGCTCGCTCAAAGACGAATTCCGTGAAGGTCGTCCAAAAACAGCCGTTGTGCCAGAAAACATCGATGCCGTACGTGAACTGATAATGCAAGACCGTCATGTAACATACCTTCAGATAAAGGCATGCCTATGCATTTCTCCCACCAGCATACATTCGATATTGCATGAACACCTGGCCGTAAAAAAGGTTTGTTCTCGTTGGATCCCGCACAATTTGACAATATACAAATTTATTACTGTACACCACGTCACAGCACTAGTGATGGGCAAATAGAAAGAGTTCATTCGACATTAAGAGAAATTTCAAAATGCTTAAAACAGGAATATACAAGTAGTTTAATTCGTAACTTTGAAGCTATTATTAGAGCGGCTCAACAATATAATAAAGCATTACACTCAGTAACAGGTAAAAAACCTTTTAAAATTTTAGTTAATAAAGAGACCCACGTAGACCTAATAGCCACGTTAAAAAAAGCTCAAGAAAAGATGTTACAGTATCATAATAAAAAAAGAGAAATAATATATGAAGAAATACATTGGTAAAGAAATAAATATGAAAAACAAATAGTTGCAGAAGACCTAGGAAATAAAGTAAAAATACAAAATAGAAAAAGAATAATACATAAAGACAATATTAAAGTTTAATTTCATTTCCTTATATGCACAATGAAGACATTTTTACATATTTCGTTGATACTTTTATACAAGGTCTGTCGCAAAAGAAACAGGACTGTTAAAAAACAACAAAAAATTAATATTTTTCAAAAGTTATATTTTTTTATTCAAAGTAGTTTCCTTGTGCTTCAATACAGCGTTTAGCCCGGTCAATTAGCATTTCAAATGAGTGTTTAAGGTCATTTTTCGGAATGCTCTTGAGAATATCGGTCGTCGCTTTTTGGATAGCTGAAATGTCCTTAAACCAGTGCCCTTTCATGCGCAAATGAAGGTTTCCAAATAGGTAAAAGTCACAGGGTGCCAGATCAGGTGAGTAGGGTGAGTGATTAATGGTTAATATGGAGTTTTTTGCCAAAAAATCAGTGACAAGCGTCGACCGATGACACCGCGCATTATCGTGCAACAGGCGACAGAACCCTGCCTCACGGTATTGTGATCGAGCACGACGATTACATTTGCAAAACTGGATATTTTGAATAATGGCAGAGATCAAAAAAATAATAAGCGAGGAAAGAATAAACGTAAAAATATCAGATTTTATTGATGTTTCAAAATTTAATTGCACAAAAAATAATCTAATAACAGTATATATTAAATATCCAAAAATGCAAAATATTTTTAAGTTATTTAAAGCAATACCCGTTTCATAAATGATGGTAAAATACTAATCGAAAGCGAAATAATAAAATGTGGAAATAAATTTTATTCAGTCAATTTTGCAAAAAAAAGTTAAATAATGCATTTTGTATGATAAAAAGAAATAATACTTGTTTTTTAGACATGTTAAATAATAAACATGCTAATTGTACAAAGATTAATGAAGCAAATAAAGTAACAAATAGTAAAGGACGAGGTGACCAAAGATGACTTCTATGAGCGCTTGGAGCGCGCTTTTGAGAGCTGCCCCCGCCACGATGTCAAAATCGTGCTTGGCGACTTTAACGCCAGGGTGGGCAAAGAAGGTATCTCTGGCACTACGGTGGGTAAATACAGCCTCCACGACGAAACTTCCCCAAATGGGTTAAGGCTGATTGACTTCGCCGGGGCCCGAAATATGGTTATCTGTAGTACTAGATTCCAGCATAAGAAGATTCATCAAGTTACCTGGCTGTCTCCAAATCGAAAAACTACCAACCAGATCGATCATGTTGTGATAGACGGAAGACACGTCTCCAGTGTTTTAGATGTGCGTGCGCTCCGAGGTCCTAACATCGACCATTATCTTGTTGCAGCCAAGATTCGCACCCGCCTCTGTGCAGCAAAAAACGCACGCCACCAAACACAAGGAAGGTTCGACGTCGAGAAGCTGCAATCACAACAGACGATTTTCTACTCGGCTTGCACTCCTGCTCTCTGAGAGCACTCGTCAACAACTCGGTATAAGGGAACTGTGGGACGGCATTTCAAATTCCTTACGTACAGCTGCAACCGAAGCCATTGGTTTTCGCAAAGTGCAAAAGAACAGCTGGTACGACGAGGAGTGCCGTGTCGCAGCGTTAAGAAAACAGGCTGCCTACCTCGCAACGTTCCGATCGATCACAACACGTGCGGGATGGGATAGATACCGAGAGTTGAAAATGGAAGCGATACGCATTTGTAGACAGAAAAAGAAAGAGGCTGAAATGCGTGAGTACGAAGAGCTTGATAAGCTGGCCGATAGGGGTAATGCTCGAAAATTCTACGAAAAAATGCGGCGGTTTACAGAAGGTTTCAAGACCAGAGCATACTATTGTAGAACCCCCAAAGGTGATCTAGTGAACGATGCCCAGAGCATACTTAAATGATTGAGGGAACACTTCTCCAGCCTGCTGAATGGCAGTGAAAGTACAACGCCAGGAAAAGGCGAACCCGATTCCCCAATCGATGGCGATGGAGCAGACGTTCCTTTGCCCGATCATGAAGAAGTTCGAATAGCAATTGCCCTCTTGAAGAACAAAAAAGCGGCAGGGGCCGACGGATTGCCGGCCGAGCAATTCAAACACGGCGGCGAGGAACTGATAAGGAGCATGCATCAGCTTCTTTGTAAAATATGGTCGGACGAAAGCATGCCCAACAATTGGAATTTAAGTGTGCTATGCCCAATCCATAAAAAAGGAGACCCCACAATCTGCGCCAACTACCGTGGGATTAGCCTCCTCAACATCGCATATAAGGTTTTATCGAGCGTATTGTGTGAAAGATTAAAGCCCACCGTCAACAAACTGATTGGACCTTATCAGTGTGGCTTCAGACCTGGAAAATCAACAACCGACCAGGTATTCACCATATGCCAAATCTTGGAAAATACCCGTGAAAGAAGAATCGACACACACCACCTCTTCGTCGATTTCAAAGCTGCTTTCGACAGCGCGTTAGTTCTGCTTTCTCCAGGCTGGAAAAGGAAGCACAGAAAATGGGTCTGGCAGTGAACGAGGGCAAAACGAAATATCTCCTGTCATCAAACAAACAGTCGTCGCACTCGCCAACTTGCTCTCACGTCTTACTCCACGGCGCTCAAAAGCACAGCGGATCAAATCAATGCGTTGATCAGCGCCCTGAGAATGCAAAGCATTTTCGGTACCAATTGGCAGTGTGGAATGGACACACTAACCACCTTGGTAGGTTTCGAGGCCCATCTAAAACCTCTGCCGTGCTTTGGGTCCGGCACCCGGTTGCAATGCAACCCCACATTCAACTGACAAAGTCAGTTCTTCCCGCGATTTGGGTTTTAACCACAACCACCACGATACTCCCCGAGGGGCCAGTCCGCACGAGCAGGTTGGAGCGAAGGGCTCCTGCTCCCCGTGGTACCAGAATTAAGTCTCCGGTCAGACCTCGCAGCTGAAACTACTACCAGTTGAGCTTCCATATGGCTCAGGACTGGTGGTTGGACCCCATACACACATCACTTACACACACCAATCATACAAAAACTAACCCTAACTTCCAGCTAACCGCCTTCGCCGCATAAATAGTTCACGCGCAATCGACCCTTGCTGTTCGGTATTCCGACTAGTGGAGATCACACCACTAACATCGAATTGTCCATCAGTCCAGCTAATCCCCATACCACCCAAATCCCTAATGTCCGAGTACATCGGGCACTCCGCAATCAGATGCGACCAATTTTCCGACCCACGTCACTGTTAACAGTCATAACTTTGAAGTTGTAGATAATTTCGTCTATCTTGGAACCAGCGTAAACACCACCAACAATGTCAGCCTAGAAATCCAACGCAGGATAACTCTTGCCAACAGGTGCTACTTCGGACTGAGTAGGCAATTGAAAAGTAAAGTCCTCTCTCGACGAACAAAAACCAAACTCTATAAGTCGCTCATAATTCCCGTCCTGCTATATGGTGCAGAGGCTTGGACGATGACAACAGCTGATGAGTTGACGTTGCGAGTTTTCGAGAGAAAAATTCTGCGAAAGATTTATGGTCCTTTGCGCATTGGCCACGGCGAATATCGCATTCGATGGAACGATGAGCTGTACGAGATATACGACGACATTGACATAGTTCAGCGAATTAAAAGACAGCGGCTACGCTGGCTAGGTCATGTTGTCCGGATGGATGAAAACACTCCAGCTCTGAAAGTATTCGACGCAGTACCCGCCGGGTGAAGCAGAGGAAGAGGAAGACCTCCACTCTGTTGGAAGGACCAAGTGGAGAAGGACCTGACTTCGCTTGGAATATCCAATTGGCGCCACGTAGCGGAAAGAAGAAACGACTGGCGCGCTGTTGTTAACTCGGCTATAATCGCGTAAGCGGTGTCTCCGCCAATTAAGAAGAGAAAAGACGATGCTATAATAGTTTCCAACAAACATATTGTGAATAATCATACAATAAATGGAGTATATAATATTTAATAACTTTTGAAGATAATGTAATGCAAAAATTTTTAAATATTTAAAAGAAGGAAAATGTAAGCTATTTTTCTTAAAAGAATACATATTTTGAAACAACAAATATTGATTTAAGATTGGAAAACTTTGACATGTTAAATCCAATAAAACAAGAAATGAAAATAAATCATATTTGGTGGACATTTAGTGCTTTATTAGTGATAATCATATTAGGTTATTTTTGTTGCAGAGAACCACTGATAATATTAAGATTACAACTTCAGCACTTCTTCTTAAGCTTATACATATATCTACTTTTTAACAAAACTAGAATTTAATCCAAGCATTTTTACAAAATTACAGTGCTTTTGCCTAGACAAAGACTTTGTTAAGATATCGGCTACATTTGCCCGATGACCCGATCGTTGACAATTGAAGCATTTCCCCTTAAATATGAATTTATTTTGCTTCTTCACTTCTTTCGTTGCATCGCTTTGCCAATCGAGTGTTCTAACGCTGCTTAGTTGCTTTTGCGCTGCATATGTGCTTTTGTTTGCGCATGCATGCACTGCTTGCATGTCCTCTCTTTCATTTCGTTCTTGCCTACGCGTACTTTCCTCAAGAATTTTAGCTTTGACTGTGTCAAAAGTTGGCAATTCGTCGCGAGTCTCAATTGCTACAACAAAAGTTTCCCACGAGCTAGGAAGACTTGACAACAATATTATGACTTTCAAATCATCCGCTATTTGTATGTTTAATTCCGCTAGTTTGTCGACCGTTTCGACAAACAACTGTACATACTGAATCACGCTATCATTTTGCTGCATATTCAAACGCAACAATTTTTGATATACATAACTGCAGTTTTCTTATTGGACCAACTGGCATTTGAATTTGCTTCAATTTTTGCCATGCTTCTTATGCCGTTTTGCAAGATTTTATATGCAATAATTGCGTCGGTTTCACATTAAGGAACAAGCATGCCAAGGCTTTTTGGTCTGCTGTGTTCCATTTTTGCACATCTTGAGGCGTTGCCTCCACTGGTTTTTTATCACTAACAACGTACCACAAATCTGTGGTAATTAGCACACTGCGCACAGATACCGACCAGACGCCGTAATTATCTTCTGCAAGTTTTTCGATTTGCAGAGACAAACTCATTTTAAAAACTTATATAAAAACCGCGCACACACGAAATTGAAAATTCACTTCAGTTAATATTTGCCGTTACAACAAATGGTGCCCTATGCGTTCTGGCCTGGGCCCATAACCATTGTTGCAGAGAACCACTGATAATATTAAGATTACAACTTCAACAATTTTATTACAAAAGTAATAACATATATTCTATTAAATATTAAAATTAAAAATTAAAAAGAAAAAGAGGAAATGTTAACTATCGACACAAATTAATAAGGTACAGAATATATATTCGAAGACGGGATGCTTCGATATAGAGGTGGCGGAGTCAACGCCATTAATAGCTAACAGCACTTACTTTTAAAATAAACAATATGTAAGTATATAATTTCTTTATTAAACAAATGGGTCAAATACGTTATTGACACATCGACAATTAGAAAGCGGCCATCAACTATAATTTATGGCACGCTTTAAGTAGAATTAGACAGCACATAATAAAAGTGAAATAAAGATATTTCAGTTTAGTTCGTCATATAAACTCACTCGATTTACTTCAGTAGAGGTCCCCCCGCGTTCGGGCGAAACATAATTTACATGTTAACAAATTTGAAAGGACCATACGCAAAATGTTTGTAAATTTGTCTGCCCACAACTTTGTATGTAAATGTGTACACTTATTCCTTAATGCGAAATCTCCTTTGTCATGGGCAACCAATGGCCGAAGCTCACGTTTTGTCAAAGAGTCAATGTGTCGAAGAACTGTAGCGACGACAAAGCGTCACAACATTATGTTGTTGGTAGAAAATCCGAGCTTCGCCTACAAGCCAGCGTAAATATGTATGAGCTTGCATACATATCGACGCAGATTTTTGAGAGCCCCGGAAAAATATTTTACAATTGTAAAATATTTTAAATGGATAAGAACTATGTTGCCCCTTTTGTCACTTATTTCTGTGCTTTGTGGACTTACGGGGTTAACACTTCTCCATTCTAGAAGAAACATCAGAAATTGTTCAATTTGTGATATTTGGCTTTTGCCATCGTCGCGAAAATTCGCTTGTTGACAAAGGCATGCTCGGGAAGATGTATTGGTGTTTGTTTTTATGAAGAAATCTTGCCTGTCGAAAGTGCGCTTGCGTTCATGAATGAAAACGATAAGCGAAAATATCTTGATTTGAATTGGTCTTACATATATATGTATTGTATAATGAGTATAATTTTGTATGAACGCATATTTAATAATTTTATTTGATTTGTACATAATATACTATTATATATCGGGTGATTCTTATCAAGCTCTTCATACTCACGCATTTCGGCCTCTTTCTTTTTCTGTCTGCAGATGCGTCTCGTTTCCTTCTTCAATTCTCGGTATCTATCCCATCCCGCACGTGTTGTGGTCGATCGTAACGTTGCGAGGTAGGCAGCCTGTTTTCTCTCCGCTGCGGCGCGGCACTCCTCGTCGTACCAGTTGTTCTTTTGCACTTTCCGAAAACCAAGGGTTTCGGATGCAGCTGTACGTAAGGAGTTTGAAATGCCGTCCCACAGTTCCCTTATACCGAGTTGTTGACGAGTGCTCTCAGAGAGCAGGAGTGCAAGCCGAGTAGAAAATCGTTCGGCAGTCTGTTGTGATTGCAGCTTTTCGACGTCGAACCTTCCTTGTGTTTGTTGGCGTGCGTTTTTTGCTGCACTGAGGCGGGTACGAATCTTGACTGCAACAAGATAGTGGTCCGAGTCGATGTTAGGACCTCGGAGCGCACGCACATCTAAAACACTGGAGACGTGTCTTCCGTCTATCACAACATGATCGATCAGGTTGGTAGTTTTTCGATCCGGAGACAGCCAGGTAGCTTGATGAATATTTTGTGCTGGAATCTAGTACTACAGATAACCATATTTCGGGCCCCGGCGAAGTCGATCAGCCTCAACCCATTTGGGGATGTTTCCTCGTGGAGGCTGAATTTACCGACCGTAGTGCCAAAGATACCTTCTTTGCCCACCCTGGCGTTAAAGTCGCCAAGCACGATTTTGACATCGTGGCGGGGGCATCTCTCATAAGTGCGTTCCAAGCACTCATAAAAGGCATCTTTGGTCACATCGTCCTTCTCATCCGTCGGAGCGTGGGCGCAGATCAGCGATATGTTGAAGAACCTCGCTTTGATGCGGATTGTGGCTAGACGTTCATTCACCGGAGTGAATGATAGTACTCGGCGACGGAGTCTCTCTCCCACCACGAATCCCACACCAAACTTGCGCCCCTTTATATGGCCACTGTAGTAAATGTCACAAGGACCTACTCGTCTCTGTCCTTGTCCCGTCCATCGCATTTCTTGGACGGCGGTGATGTCAGCCTTTGTTTTTACGAGGATATCAACCAGCTGGGCAGTGGCACCTTCCCAATTAAGGGACCGGACATTCCAGGTGCATGCCCTTAATTCGTAGTCCTTCTTTCGTTTGCCATGGTCGTCATCAAAAGGGGGGTCTCTCATCCGAGGCTGCTGTTGGTTTTTCATTGGGGTGAGCTTTTTACGTGACGGGTCCCAAACCCAGCGCACAACTCTATGCAGGGGTGTTTCGCCTTCTTACTTCAGCTCACCTTCGAACGGATGTTCTTAGGCTACCCAGAGGATACTTGGTCAAAAACCGGAAGTCGTGAGCTGCTTGAGTCATATATAATTTTCCAGTAAATCTTCCTCGAATTTGGGAGATTTCAGAGAAATTTAGGAAATCACAGAGTTGATTTCTGCATGTATTTCCTAAATGCAAACAAAAATTTCTTTTAGTTGCATTTAGGTATAGAATTTTGTATGGCTAATGCCCGGTTTCACAGTCCATACTTAAGTTGTGCCTAAATAAAATCCTAGCTAAGTATTGTTGCAAACTGAGTAGTCGTTTGCGTTTCACAGTCAATGATTAATTTTTATAAAATTTTATTATGATATATGTCAACGTTATGGGCAACATATGTTTTACAAATGTCATTCATAAAAATATGTTTGAAATATTTAAATTATAACTGCGAGGAAAATTATATCAAAAATTGATGAAAACAACAAAAGAACCCCAAATTTCATCATTCCCATTTTCAGTGCCTAAGCATAACCTAAGTATGAACTGTAAAACACTATTTTCCTGTTTTATTATATATTAAATAAAAGAAAGTTGTGTTAGTTACACCATTTATAACTCAAGAACAGCTGAACCGATTTGGTTGAAAATTGGTGGAGAGGTAGTCTAGAACCGGCGTAAGGACATAGGATACCTTTTACCTCTTTATACCAAAATTTAATAAAACTCATAAATACAAAATTTATATTTCAAATCATAAGCATTTGTTGAAAATTCATGTTTGTAGAAATCATTTGAATATATGCGTACAATTTTAAACAGATTCTTCGTCAAAAATAATACAATTGCTAAGTATTTGGAATAGTAGAAAAAAACTGCAACCAAATACGCAGTGAAATAGATTATAACTGGCTCAGTAAAACTGATGTTATAACCTTTCCAGCGACTTTTTCGTCTTTCCACGCCTAAGAACCGGTTCATCATGTGCAGTCCACTAGAATAACTGTCGATTAGACTTCAGTGGGAAATGATGGAGCTATGTTTCTATTGTCAAACACCGACGCAAAAATGCGGTTTTATTACGATTAAAGAGCACTCAAACTTCTCAGAATCAGTTATTCGTTGTGTTTGTTGGATTATGAACTTGCGAGGCACACACTTTGCCCAGAGCTTTCGCCTCTTTAAGTTTGGCAAATATCTTTTCATCGGTGGATTTCCATGAGCCAAAATACAACAGTATTTTCACAAAAAAGGCAATGCTTCATTGACACACGAAATGTTTTATGATCCATTTTTTTGTAAACTAACACAAGCTGCTTCACAAAAATTCAAAATCTCCTTAACTAATAGTTATAATCCAACTAATAGAAATCATATACATAGATGGTAGTTGTAGTATTTTCAGCCACAGTGAAGCGTGGACGGGTCCTCTAGTTTATTATAATCTATTATCTCCACGAGCATGCCTTTGCCAACAAGTCTTTTCGCGACGATGGCAAAAGCTAAAAATCATAAATTGCACAACTTTCTGGTGCTTCTCGCAAAAATCTGCGTCGATATGTATTCACGATCATACGTATACATACAAACATATTTACACATGTTTGTAGGCGAAGCTGCTACAGCGGCAAGGGGTGACAATCGGCGGCCATTACTTTACTTATGCCATAGAAATTCCATTGCTACGAATATGGAAATGACAACGAAATAATGCAAATATGCATATTTCTAAAGGTCATTAATTTCTTGAAAGGAATGAACGATCCTGAGAAGTATAGTCTTAACTTTTCAACGGCCAACGCAGAGCATTTCAACCAAAAGGAATTTATTCATTAAAATCACCACTCAGAAGTCGTTTTATCCGTTGTAAGCGAACGATTTTCGAAGAAACATCATTTCTAATATGCCACAAGACACAATTAGAAATGAACTTCTTAAACCTCACGCTGTCAGATAAAACGATATACCTCGTCATCGCGGGTCGATTTCCAAAAAATGTAAATGAAGACTAACTACAGAAATAATCCTGTAAAGTATAGCCTTAATTTTTCAACGGCCAACGCAGGGTATTTCAACAAAAGGTCACATAAAATAGTTGAGAATTCGCAGAAATGAAAGACAAAGGAAAGAAAAAGCAGTATAACTTCAATAATGAACAAGCACACAAACATACATATGCGCAGCAGCAGCAAGAAAAGAGGTAACAATCGGCGATCCATTGTATATTTCTTTCATGCATAACCAAACCATAATTAGGACAATGCAATTCAAGTGTCAATGGTGGTGTTGGTGGTAAGCGCTTGAAAAGTTACGACGAGCACGTAGGTACGTAGGTTCGAATCCCAACAGAATTTATATTTAATTGAATATGTCACCAACCAAAAATTGAAACATTGTTCTACAAAAACAACAACAGCATAAGCATGGCAACATTGTGTTGTTGGTAGAAAAGAAGAGCTGTGCCGAAAGAAACGAACAAACGATCGTCGATTGTCACCGCTTCGCTTGCTGCTCGAACATCTTCGGAAACAAGCTTGCGTAGATTCATATTGAGCCAGGTTGCGCAACCTGAATCTATCGCAACCTTTTCCGAACTCGTATAAGAAGTATAACTTCAAAAAAAATAAACAAAGTGTATCAAAACAAAGCCTTATTAATTACGGAAAAGTAAAATTTATGTCATTATTTAGGCACTCAAACTTCTTGAATGCCACCTTGTATTGCAGCCCATCATAATTTAACTGCACCATGACGCTATCGCTGAGAATTTTTTTCATTCCGTTTGTAACTCCAATTGATCCAATAATGTTTTTTATAATATACACCTGATACACCGATTTAGTTGCTGATAATGAATTTATATACATTGAAATTTTATGATAATTTTCACTTGTACGTAATGAAAAACCTTCGTCAGTGCGTGGCAATGCCTTTGATGTGCTGTAAATTGTTCTGTTGTTTATGCGTTCTCCTTGCTGGCAACATCTAGTACAACCTTCTAATGCATTATGTCCCATAGTCTGACATAAAAATGCCTTTGCGGGTGAATCACATATGAACGCTCTGATTTTGATTTCAAATACCTTTCCAATTATGTTTATACCATTTTTAAGTAAATTGGATATTTCAGACGCAAATTCCTGTAAATAACTATTCACGCTGGATGGTTTTTTTGTGCCTAAATAAACGCCAAATAACAATACATCAGTATTTAATTGTGGAAAAAGCTTTCCCATAATAGGCCATAACGTTTGCTGTGAGCTCTTATATAGTGGAAGACTGTCAATACCGATATCTAACACTACAATTTCCATTTGTTTTATAATGTCACTTATTCTACGCAGCTTATTTTCGACTCCTAAATGCAAATATGTTCCAGGCGAAACACTACTTATAATTGAATCCTGCCTAATAATCAGAGACTCTGCGCAAGTTGGGACATTTAAATGCCATTTATTTAAAAGTTTCAATAAACCATCAAAAGCCACACGAGTTACGTTATTTTTCACTGCCCATTGTTTCAAGTCAACTACCAAACTACTTTCATTCACATTTTCAGTTCTAGAATTTTCATTGTTAATTTCAAGCACATTTTCATTATCATTGTCACATTCACTAAGATTATAATTATTGGCATTTGAATTATTTATATTTACAATTTCATTTATTTCGGCATTCATTAATCTTCTTTGATGACGTTTGCTGTACATATGTACTTAAATAACTTTTAATACTTCACACGCGACCGCTTTCAACCGATACTTAAAATTTACTAAAAACGACAATCATTAAAATTGAAAGACAACTATTGTCGGCGTCGTGGCAGGACTAACGGTTACCAATTATTTTCAGAAAAGAACAACAACAAAAAAGCATCGGTTTTGTCACACAACCTATTTCCTATGACACTGAAGCGCTCACATACCAGGAATAATGGGATGCCCAACTCTCCTGTCACTGGAAATGTGAGAGCCGCTCACCTACCGAACTTTGACAGTTGACTGGATTGGGTAGGTTTAGACGTTTCGCAATTGGAATGACTGGAACGGCCAGATTGAAATTATACGAAAAATATATGTGAACGGAGAAATTTGTTGCCGCCGTTCAAGATCGTTAATAAAAATTTAAAACAATGAAAATCAAAGAAAATGCGAAATTTAAACATATTTCATGAAACGTTTTGTAATTTGATGCATAATAGAAATCATTTTCTATTACAAATGATTAAAAACATTCATTAATTGAGAACTAACAGGCTTAATTCACCTTATTAAGTATTGAAAGATCGAAAGTCAGTTGTTTTAATATATCATAAAATCATAAAAAAGGATTTAAGTGGTTTCGAAATATATTAAAAGTCCAATATATAATAATTTGCAATCGTAATAAACGTTGGGCGTTTTAATTTAAATGCCCAAAAATTCTTATTTTGTTCGATGTGGCCACAATGGAAAATGTTATAAAAAACGCTTATTTTGAGGCGCTCTCACACTGGAATAAGTTGGGCATCCCATTATCCCTGTCACATACCCAGAGGGCTGGGTCGATCAGTTGTGCGGATGACCAACTCATATGAATAAAATTCGCACATTTCTTGAAGATAACAACAACGATTTTAAAGCGAAATTTTTTTCGTTTCTTGCCCCGCAACCCATTACCAACTCGCTTACTTTTTTCAGTAGTGAATTATTTTGCTACTGGGAGTGGTCGGCATGAGAGGATCTGTCACTGTGTTGGTGAGCACGAAAAAAAAAAGTAGCCCAGTGAGAAATTGGAATTAAAATTAAGCAAATTTTATTATTAATTAAGAGTATAATGAAAATTAACAAAATGTCTTTTAAGGATATATTCCCTATTATCTTTAAAAGACTTGGAACATAAAAGGCTTTGCATGGCACCAAAGCCATTTAGAATCATAAAATATTTCTCGCAGGGCATATTTGGTTTTGCGCTATAGTCTTGCGTGATGTTAATTCGTTGCTGGCTCGAAAACGACTGAACGATAGAGCGTAAGCGTACGTGTGAAGTTAGTTTGCAAAATTTTGCTATGAAATGCCTACCACTGATTCAGATGCATCGCCGAGCTCGTGTTTGGTTGGTTTTGGTGATTTGGAATTGCGAGTTGCAGAGTGCTATAATTTCAGTTTAGCTTTCATTTTGATTGAAATACCTCTGGGAAAAATTTTAATTTTTGTTTCGGTTATACGCTGTGGGTGGGTGGCTGTGTAGTGGGTTTAGGCAAAGGCTTCGATGTTGAAGGAGTGACGTCGTCGTCTGAAGGTAAGCTTTCATAACTTATTAGTTCTCTTCGTTGTCGTTGCTGATTTATTGGTTTGGTGACGGTGCTACTTTGAGCGGGCGATTCTTGTGTTATGATTGCTTGAATCTCTTTCTCACGTACGAATATAGGGCATTTTTTGCCGTATGAGTTGTGGTTGTAGGTTTGGATGTCGTTTTCTTTGCAGTTGACGCAGCTCTTTATGTTCACACATTCTTCGTTGTCTTCGCTGTTATGAAATTCGTTAGCACAGTTAGGGCATATTTTGGCATTTTTGCATATTTTTTCTATGTCACCATTTTTTACACCTTAGTGGAAGTGGAATGTAAGGTCGGATTTTGATTTTTTCGTACCCTATTGACATTTCAGTTGGCAGCAATATTGAAGAGAAAGTGAGTATCCATATAATTAGACCAGTCTCCTTCAGTGAGTCGTTGTTTTCCTTTTTAAGTATTTTCTTCACTTCTGTTACGCTTTGGTTTCTCAATTCATCGAGGATTTCTTCTTCTTTTATACCGCGCAAATCGTTGGAGTAGATGACACCTTTAGTTGAGTTAAGTGAAGTGTGCTCGGAGATTTCAATGTGTATGGAATTAATATGTTACCATTTTTTGTGAGTTTTTTGCAAGTTTCCACCTCACTACCGGCGGTATAATCGATTACCTTTCTAATTAAGAAAGGCGACACATTTGCGAGTGTATCGTTACTTAATTTTCTGCACATAACCAAATACTTAGGGCCACATGTTTTTTGTTGAATTGTTTTTGTCTGGTCAAAAGTAATTAATGGTTGGGCATTATTTTTCCCGGCCGGCGGTAAAATTGGTTTGTCGAGCATTGTTGTTGTTGGGGGGTGAACCCCGTCTAAATATCTGGAGGCACTCGGAGGCTTGTCTTTTTTATGACACGGACTGTATATGTGGCACTATAAGTTTATTGTCTGAGAAAATAGTATTTTATTGTGTGCACAGTGCACAGTAGTAATTAAGACACTTCGGTTTTGCAAAACAAAAACAAAAGACGAACGCTTGTAAGCGAAAACGATATCTGTCCAGTGCGAGAGATGGTCAGAGACTGAGTGTTTAAAGTTTATTAGCTCGCAATATTTTATCAATTGTTCATGCTATCATTTGTCCTAACTACAGTTAACAAAATGTCCAAAATTTCAAAGATACGTAAAAGGCTAGCCATTTCCAAATAAAATTGATAATCTTAGACTGTCTGGCAAGAAGTGAAGGTTCAACATCTGTGGGCAAGCATATTGGCTTAAACGAAGCTATGCACTATCAGGACCATTAAGAAAAATGAGAATGAAATACGGAAATCTGTCATCAGTTCATCAAAGCATAGTTTCAAAACATCGCCATATATTAGAGATGAAGTGTTAGTAAAAATGGAAAAATGTGTAGTGTTTTGGATTGAGGATTTATTGCAAAGGAGAATGCCTGGATTAACAGATTTCTTTTGGTTTTTGCTTGCTCTACCAATTTTTCACCTGTAGGAATTATGTATTTTAAGTTTTAATGCTCATATCCGTATAATATGTATGCATATCTGAAATTTAATAGTTTTCAAAATTTTTTAAACTTTTTTTCTATGTAAATATAGTTCTTTATTTCATCTTACTCGGTTTTCATATGACATGGAACGTATCCCCCATTTTACTATAGGAAATGCCGTCGTTTTTTACACGGTTGGGTGTACATACAAGTGTGTGATATTTTGTATGTAAGTCTACAGAATACTCGCAATCAGCACATAGAAACATAAGCCATTCAACAACAAAAATTAGTAATATACCCGTTGGTGTTTATAGTTTCTATTAGAATGAGAAATATGAAATTATGACTTTTATATATTATACAAAAACTAAATTGTTTCAAGTTTATTTGCAGCAAAAAAAAAATAAAACTTGTTAAGAAATTTTGTCAAAATGCCTCCCAAAGATTCTGGCATTCAAGGCAAAACTTGCCAATATGCATGGGACGGCCCGGACAGAGTTATAATAATTTCATTCGTCTAACGGTTGTTTGTAATACCTAAACTAATCGAGATAGATATAGAGTTATGTAAGTGACTAAGATGATGAGACTAGTTGAAATCCGGCTGATTGTCTGTACGTCCGTCCGTTCGTTTGTGCAAGCTGTAACTTGAGTAAACCATCTATAAATCCTTCCGTCTGTAACTTGAATAAAAAATAAGATATGCTGATGAAACTTCGCTTCTTAAGCAATAAGAGTGTTGTAGAAGGGCGTTATCGGATAAGTGCCAGTAGCACAAAATGCTTCTGTTTATAGTAGGAAGAAGCATCGTAAGCCGGACGGTGGAACTTTAATCCTCTAAGCATAACCTACTGCCAAATCATACCTCTTCTACGGAAGGATCGGATTAAGCATTACTTCATTGGAGAGATAAAGATTTTAAGTCTCACAAATCGTACAGACTGACTGGCGCCTAACATAGGGTCTTAATTTTGTCATAATTAGAGCTGACGCTTCGCTGACAGCTTTCCATTTACCAGAGAATTGACATATGAGTGCTGTTAAATTTTCTACCGTAAAACTATCGCAAAGTGAAGTTTTTAACTTTCTCCTTTGAAAAAGTACGTGCTCAGAGTCTTCTATACACTCTGTACACGTCGGACAGTACGGACTAAGGTCGTGATGGAATCGGAACAGATAGTTTCTAAATCCACTCAGTATTCTCCCCATGTTGGCTATCTATCCACAAATGGATGCCCGTCATTAGTTTGCGGGTCCACCGTCCATTGGTAGAGGTTTTTCAGCCTTTTTTTAAGCCTAACAATAAGTTATAAAATCGTAAATCTATTTAAAGACTAGACAGGCTCAAGCAAGTGATTGAGTTGTTTTGGTGATACGTTGCTCTTTAATACGCAGGCATGTCTCTTCTTTTAAACCGTGTTTGATCTCAGGAATGCACCAAAGCATTAGCCAAAGGGTTTGGGTGATCTCGGAGTTTAGATATATTTTTAATTCTGCTATATTCTACTTCTTTCTTTACCATAGTGTTTAATTTGCTGCCCAAAATTGCAGACAGAAGTATTAACCACTTTAACAATTATTTAATAAAAATGCACACTGGTTAAAATGGAATGTTGGTAGGGAATGTAAGCACGGATGCGTATAACGATGTATAACGTATGAATATGACATCCCGTTGTCCATCCTTTTTGTTGAGTGGGTTGGTGTACAGGTGTGGTGAGTTGAGTTGGTGTTGTGTTATCGTGTCATCGGCTGTGGTGTATTAAGCTGTCTTGGTAGGGTGCGTCAGTTTTTTCCAGGAAGAGTGGGGAAGACTTAACTCATTTAAACACATAGGAATACCAAGGTTTTTATGGATATTTTCGTTAGGCATGTACCACGGTGAACACGTAATTGTTATAAGCGTTTTCAATTGGAACCTTTGTATTATATCAATATTAGTTGCTCGGGCCGTACCCCACAGTTGAATGCCATACATCCAAATCGGCTTTATGACTGCATTATATAAAAGCACTTTATTGTCTAAGCTAAGTTTAGAGTTTTTATTTAAAAGCCAATTTAAATTTGCAGCTCTAATCTTCATACATACATGTTATTTTACTAGAGAGGTGTTTTCTTCACGTAAGCCCTCTATCCAAGTGAATACCAGGATATGTTACTTCGTTCACTTGGGGGTACTAAAATATTGTTTATTTTTACTGCCAAACACATTTTTGATTTAAGCGGAAATGTGACATCCTTACACTTCTGTTCATTCACATTTATACGCTAGCCATTCTTCGACAGAACTTAATTGCTCCGCTAATATTCTTGATGTCAGGATGTGGCAGTGGTTACGGCTCACTAGAGCTGTGTCATCCACAAAAGTTGAAGTTAATACATTGTTAGCAGTTGGAAGATCTGCTGTATATATGATGTATAAAGTTGGGCCCAAAACGCTGCCCTATGGTACACCAACCCTTATCTGTCTTTCATTCGATATTAAATCTCCTACTTTCATCATAAATTGTCCATTATTTAAATAAGACTCCATTGTTTTATACAATTCTAAAGGTAAAATTTTTTTAATCTTATATAAAAGGCCTTCGTGCCACACTTTTTCAAAGGCCTGAGCTACATCTAGAAATGTTGCTGAAAAGTACTCGCTATGCTCAAATGATTTCCTTGTTTCGTCAGTAATTCTATTTACTTGCTCTATTGTGCCATGTTTCGCACGAAATCCGGATTGATGCATTGGTATTATATTATTTTCGTGGAGGAAAGGAGACATCTTTGATAGTAATACTTTTTCAAATATTTTATAAAGACAGGGTAGAAGACTGATTGGTCTGTATGAAAACGGCTGTGTTAAGTCTTTCCCAGGTTTATCTATCAAGATAATCTGCGACTTTTTCCATGAAACTGGATAGTATCCGAAGCTAAGAATTGCATTGAAGAGCAAAGAGAGCACCTCTATAGCAATAATTGGTAACTCAATTGGCATTTTTGGGGAAATATTATCATGTCCCGGCTACTTTTCTGGATTAAATTCTTTGTGTGATTCGAATAATGTCAGAAGGTGAAGTCTTAAAAGACTCGAGCGACTCTTTAGTTGTGTTGGGTAAGATTGACAGCTTAAATTTGTTCTTTGCCAAATTGGGTTGAAATACCTTTTGTAGGTGATTTGCAAAACAATTTGCCATTTCCTCATCTCTTCGAGACCAATTTCCACCCAAGTCTCGTATAGGCATGTTGGAGTCAGTTGGTGGCTTCATGGACTTTTGGGCTTTCCAACGGGAGTTTTGCTTATGATATAGCCCTGACAGACGAGCAAAATTAATACCCCTTAAGCAACGCAAATGCGCATTGCAATTTTATGATGACAGACGGCAGACTTGTGCATTTCGACAGCTGATTTGTTTATTTATTAAAAAAAAAGGTAAAATAAAAATGAATAAGATAAATTATTAATAAAAATCATTGTCTAAATGACTCTCGGCCTACCCTATCATGAAACACAGCCACACCAAATTTCACCACTCACCTTCCACATCACTACACATCACACCAATACACTCAAGCATTACACCACACTTCCAACTAGAGCACAACAGTTTACGCAAAAAAAGGGACGGACAACTCCAGCCGGACACACTTCGCTTTTTGCTCCCGTACGAGTCGCTTTTGCGCATACGCTTTTCGCAGCATCGCTTTGCTTTTTTTCTCTTCCTCCCACGTACATCAACGTCCGCTGATTCCGCCGCCGAGTGAGATATCCGAGCAATTTATAACGTTTAAAAAAATATATATATATATATACATTCTGGAATAAAATAAATACATTTACGAAATTTACAATTTCAAAAAAAAACCTGTGCTGTGCGTTATTTGTTACAACAAAAAACTAACAAGTGAGTTTCGGAAATAAAGGTGAGTTCGCTACTTAAAGAAACATGGTCCTTCGAGCCTACAGAAAGGCACCTTATAAAAGAAAACATAAATGCGAACATATGATTTATAAATTGAAACACACATACATATATACATGCAAACCAACTTTTCTTAGCTTGGTAATTAACTAGCATATACTTACCGAAATTTATTAGAGGCAAATATAGGAACATACATACGAGTATATACATACCGTCACACATGTGTGTTGAGTGCAGAAGTTAAATACCTGCAAATATCGTTTCTCTTCTTCCAATTTAACTAACTTTCCTGCGTCTATAATAGTACCGCGATTACAACAATAAATTGTATTTCAATAAATTGCATGCCTACATGGTATATACCACATATACATAGGGACAATCAAATTACGGGAAAGTAATACAATTTTGAAAAAAAAAAAAAAAAAAAATAATAAACGGAGTGTTACAAGATTGATAACACGAATTAACAACAGAACGAAAAAAAATTTTATTACAATAAATACATAAAATACCATATATATGTACATATATGCACATACATAAATATTCATATACTCAAAGTCCAAATTGGCATCAGGTTCAAGCAATACCTCTTGTATTTGCACAACAAAAACAAGCAGGTTTGCTTCATATTAAAATAATTTAAGCATACTTATATGCATACGAAGCACATATCATGCACATATACATACATACTTATATACAAAAGGTATTGACCCTTTCCGGCACACAAGTACGAGGGCATACCAATAAATCCGAAAAAAAAAAATATATACTCGCAGTACATTAAAAAAAAAAAAAGAAAATAATAAATAATAATAATATTATAATATATTATTATAATTATTGTTATTATAATTATTATTATTATAATTATTATTGTTATAATTATTATTACAATAATAATAAACACAAACGCCATCAAAAGTAGATACAACGGCGAGTAATATAAGCTATAAACGTGGAAAGAAAATATACACAAATATTTTACAAATTTACATTTTCTAAATGAATATAGATTCAAAAGAATCTAAAACATCTCAATTCCTAAAAATTCCAAAAATGATTTCTGACGATAAGAGTCCATGTACACCTGCAGAAGCTACACGCTCTAAGCAAGGTGCTACAAAACAAAAGAGAGGGAAAGACATATCATACTCCAAATTCATTTCAGAGAGTGACTGTCTAGTAAAATACTGCACTCGGTTTGCCTCTTCGCCGATTCAAGACAATTCTGAATCGGCGCTAGAAATAAAAAGCCAAACGCTTGAAAATTTTTGGATACGTCTCCAAGCTGCATATGACACAATTGTAGATACTGACGAGTCAGATCTACCAGAAAACTTTAAATCTTCTGCTTACGCCAAATTTGAAAACTGCTTAGACCAGTATGAAGACACGAAAATTATGATCACAGATCAACTAAAACTTATAAAGTCAATTGCACCTACTCCCCACAGTAGAGTAGAGTTACCACAAGTGCAAGCCCAAGAGGCAACAGGCATTCATCTCAAAGTGCCAGCATGTGATACGGAAATATTTCATGGAGGTTATGAACAATGGCCGTCCTTCCGGGACATGTTTACAGCCGTGTACATAAACCATCCAAAATTATCACAAGCGCAAAAAATGTATCATCTCCGATACAAAAAAAAGGTCAAGCAGGCGTAATAGTAAAACAGTTCGCATTAAGTGATGACAATTTCAATTTGGCTTGGGAAGCTCTGAAAGCCAGATATGAAAACAAAAGAATATTGGTCGACAAGCAAGTAACCATACTCATGAACTTGCCGAAAATTCAAAAAGAAACAAGTGAAGAATTCATAAAATTAGAATCCACTGTTTCAAATTGTTTGTCGGTTCTAACGACACAAAATGTTCCCACAGACAGTTGGGACCCTATTCTGGTAAACATATGCACCGCAGCATTACCAGAAAAATCATTACTTCTATGGGAGCAATCGCTCTCATCAAGAAGAGACTGCCCAACGTGGCAGCAAATGAAAGATTTCTTAACTGCCCAATATGAAATAGCAGAAAGGGTAGATAAAAAAACAGTCAGAACTAAAAACGTTCAACCCGACCTAAACAGAAGCTTCAATAGACCCGAAGTCAATAACAATAACAATTTAAATAGAAGCTTTTTCAAAGCTCAATCGTTCACATCTGAACAGAACAAAAATACATCATGCGAACTATGTACAGGAGGGCATAAACTCAAAACTTGCGAGAAGTTTAAAAAATTAAATATAAACGATAGGAACAACTTTGTCAGGTCAAAAAGACTCTGCACAAACTGCTTGTCCCACTCACACAATCTTAATACTTGCGAAAGCAAATTTAATTGCGTATATTGCCACAAAAGGCATCATTCCATGTTACATCTCAATAACTTTCCCAACACATCTCAAAGTAGCGCTTTTTCAAAAAAAGCCACGGGTTTAGTTGCAACAGCAACTCCCGAAACAGAAACTCAACAAAATTGCCAAGAGACACCATGCTGCTCAAAGGCACTAAAAACTCAAACGCTACACAGCGATAATCATAGTAGAGTACTACTACCCACAGCAGTTGTCTCCATCGAACATCGAGGAGAACTGTTCAAACTAAGAGCCTTAATAGACCAAAGGTCCCAACGATCCTTTATAGCGTCTAAGGCCCAAAATAAATTAAAATTGCCAACAAAACATGCCAACTATGAAATTACGGGAATGGGCGGAAGAGTAGTACAAAACTCTAACAAAATATGCCCCATTACCCTAATTTCCCCCCAAGCGGATAAGCGCATTCAAGCAAATGCTATTGTCTTACCGCAACTAACAAACATGCTTCCAAGCTATCAAATAAGTAGCAAGCATTGGGATAAGATTTCACATCTGACTCTAGCAGATCCCAACTGCAACACCCCCGCTCAAATAGACCTTCTATTAGGTAGCGATCTTATATCGCAAATAATACAAGAAGGTGTTGAAAAAATTTCGAAAACACTACTGGCGCAAAATACCATTTTCGGATGAGTCCTAAGTGGACTAGTTGCGGAACCAGTCACAGCAATGACAACTCAAGTTGAGGAAATCTCAAACGAGTACCTCAATTCACAATTGAGGAAATTTTGGGAGTTAGAGGAACTCCCCCCCATTTCAATTACAACACCAGAAGATCAGTATTGTGAAGACTTTTACAAAGCCACAACTACTCGATCAGATAATGGTCGGTATGTCGTACGACTACCACTAAAACAACAATTTCCAGATACACTCGCCTTAGGTCACTCTCCCACCTCTGCAATACAGCAGTTTTTAAGCATGGAAAAAAACCTACTTAGAAAAGGTGAGCTCAGATTATGATGGGATCTTAGAAGAATACCTCCATTTAGACCACATGGAGGAAGTAAGTCCATGTGAAAAAATCATAGGAGGCAAATATTACTCTTTCTACTTGCCACATCATGCAGTAGTAAAGCCTGACAAAAAAACAACAAAAGTCAGAGTTGTCTTCAATGCCTCCAGAACCACTAGCTCGGGGAATTCCCTAAATGACATTCTATTTACGGGACCCACACTCCAACCAGATGCTCCTCATATTGAACTGGCGTATATACAAATACGTATTCAATGGGGATGTCGAAAAAATGTATCGACAAATAATTGTTCATAAAGATGATCAAGATTTTCAACGGATTATTTTCCGAAAATCTGCAAATAGTCCACTACGCGACTTTAAATTAAAAACAGTAACTTTTGGCGTAAACTGTGCCCCATACTTAGCCATTCGAACACTACATGAATTGGCTGAAAACACCAAGTCAGAGTTTCCTCTGGCGACCCAGGTGTTAAAAACACAAACGTATGTAGACGATATTCTGTCTGGAAGTCACAGTCTTCCACAAGCATACGAATCATTATCACAAGTAATCCAAGCCCTCAAATCCGCAGGGTTTCCATTAAAAAAGATTACGGCAAATCACCCAACTATATTAAAAAATATACCAAAAGAAAATTTGTTGGACACTAATTTCCTTATTTTCGAAAAGGAAAGTACAACAAAAACACTGGGCATCCAATGGAATGCGATATCGGACCAGTTTTCATACACAACTGAGTCCATATCCGCATTATCCGCCATTACAAAACGCCAAATTCTCTCCTCTGTGGCAAAACTTTTCGACCCCGCAGGATGGCTTTCGCCAATTATGATACAAGCGAAAATCCTGATTCAAGAATTATGGCTAGACGGAACTGACTGGGACGAACAAGTGAAACCTCTTCGCTTAGAAAGATGGTCCCAGTTTGCTAATAACCTAAAAGACATTTCGCTGATACATATTCCACGGTGGGTAAACTATTCCCCCGAATACAAGGTGGAACTACACGGCTTCTGCGACGCCTCTGAAAAGGCATATTGTGCCACTATATATGTGCGCACCCAAAGCGATATTGCAACTACAAGCCACCTACTAGTGGCAAAGGCAAAAGTTGCGCCTCTAAAAACCATAAGTCTACCACGACTTGAACTCTGTGGCGCTCTGCTACTAGCAAAGCTCGTCTCCATGGTGCAGACCCACTTAAACATGGCAAAATATAAATTATACCTCTGGTCCGATTCCGAAATAGTTCTAGCCTGGTTAGAAAAACCACCACACGCGTGGAAAACATATATTTCTAACCGAACGTCTCAAATACTTGATCTAGTAGGATCAGCCACTTGGCGCCACGTAGCCAGTGCTGACAATCCTGCCGATCTTGGGACAAGAGGGTGCAAACCCCTTCATCTCGCCACCACCACCCTCTGGTGGAATGGCCCCCGATGGTTAACAGAATCTCCCGATTCTTGGCCACAATCGCCAATGCGCAACATAATTGCCCCAGAAAGTCGAAAAATCGCCACTTATCACACAACAATGGATGATGCTGACATCCTTGAACGATTTTCATCGTTCCCCCGAGCACTCAGAGTAGTCGCCTATATTTTCAAATTCGTAGAGCGACTTAAACTTAAGGTAAAGGGAGCAACTTGCCCCCAATGCGATACATTGACGCACCAAGACTTACAAAAAGCGAAGGTCGCTCTTATCGCATCAACCCAAACGCGCTACTTCAGCCGCGACCTAGGGTTACTAAGAGAATCGAAGCCAATTGACAAAAAGAGCTCACTCTTAGTACTAAACCCATTTATAGACACGAAAGGTCTGCTTCGTGCAAACGGCCGGCTTGCTAATTCCAGCCTTACGTATAACGAACGCCATCCCATAATAATACCAGAGAAATCCTCATTTGCCACATTATTCATCAATTATATCCATATACTCATGTTGCACGCCGAACATCGCCTCATGCAACATATGGTACGCCAAGAGTACTATGTTCCCCGCCTTAAGCCCCAAATCAAGAAGTGCATTTTCACGTGCAAGGTCTGCACTATGCACAAGCAGAAAATGAGAACCCAGATTATGGCAGCACTTCCACCGGAACGCTGTAA
The DNA here is from genome assembly GCF_024586455.1 of Bactrocera neohumeralis. Lineage (NCBI taxonomy): Eukaryota > Metazoa > Arthropoda > Insecta > Diptera > Tephritidae > Bactrocera > Bactrocera neohumeralis. The sequence goes on along the minus strand of NW_026089623.1, from coordinate 14,492,371 downwards.
CTTTGCTCTGCCTTTCACCACCACAGGTGTCGACTTTGCTGGGCCTTTTCAAATAAAGGCGTCCATGCTAAGGTCTCCCACCCTGATGAAAGGCTATGTGGCTGTCTTTGTCTGTTTTACGACAAAAGCAGTACACCTTGAGCTATGTTCCAATCTGACAAAGGAGGCTTTCCTCGCGGCATTTGCTCGCTTCGTCGGACGACGTGGCTTTCCATCCAAAATCATGAGCGATAATGGTAAAACATTTATCGGAGCTCAAAGAGCCACAGAGAAACAATTTGTGGATTTTATGAAACAAGTCTCACCTGACATTATACAAAAATATGCTCCCCAAGGCATCAATTGGCAGTTTATCCCCCCAAGCGCTCCACATTTGGGTGGTTTATGGGAATCAGCCGTAAAAAGCTTCAAATCACATTTCAAGAAGCTAGCTGGCACTTATAAATTCAATTATGAAGAATTCACGACCTTGTTAACTAGAATTGAAGCCGTTCTCAACTCACGGCCTCTCGCAGCCCTCTCGCAAGATCCATCAGACTTTACAGCCCTCACACCCAGGGCATTTTCTTAAAGGAGCGCCCATTCTGGCCACACCTGAGCCAGGCGTGGAGTCGCTTTCCTTATTAAACAGATGGGAAAGAATTAAAATTCTCCATCACGATTTCTGTCTTCGATGGAAAGAAGATTATTTAAAGGACCTCCACAGAAGGTATCGGTGGAAAACACCAGAAAACGCGCCTAAGCTTGGAGATTGTGTCTTAATTCATGACGATTGTCTCCCCCCCACTGAATGGCGGCTTGGCCGCATAGAGAAGCTTTACCACGGCTCCGACGGTCATATTCGCGTAGTTGATCTCCGTACGCAAAACGGAACACTAACTCGGCCGCTCGTTAAACTATGCTTTTTGCCCACAGCCGATAAAACCGACACGTAAACCGTAAACAATAAACGATAAATCGATATAACCCGCAAAACAAACCACAAATCGTATCTTAATGAAAACCGCAAAAGTAGTAATAGAGGGGTGGTCCACATGACTACCCACCAGTGCCACCTAACGTAGCACCACCTATCATATCCGTATACCACAAACATATAACGTAAATATCTTTGACAGATCAAATGGATGTCGATATGCCGCCAGCACCAACGCCAGCCGTTCGGTCGACCATTCACGTGCCACGAACGGGGCCTACACCAGCTCCTCGAAATCCGACGGCCACAACGCAACCAACCGTTGCCCGAAGTGCAACACGCGCAACGCCGACGCCGGTGCCAGCAGACCCACAACGCCTCCGATGCCCGCTTTGCCGCCGCCCCCACAGGTTGCCGCACTGCGGCATTTTTAAGAGGATGCTGCCTCCGCTCCGCCAGCAGATTGTCCAGGCACATGGCCACTGCCTAAATTGTCTGGCACCTACCCACTCCACATCGGAGTGTACATCCGGGTATACGTGCCAAATATGCATGCGGCCGCATCACACGCTCCTTCATCGGGACGGCAGACAATTACTTGCCCCCTCCAGTCGTGCTACGACCCGACGACCGCAGGCGAACCGTGCTGCACGATCACGAAGAGCTGAGCCACCACCAAAATCCCGAACCCGTACTCGGCGCCAACAACCCAATACCTCTACGCGGCGGCGTCAACCTAGGCCGCGGTCTCGCCAACCCACTGGGCTTAGTAACGTGGTGGCCACCTTGCAGCAATTGCAAAGGCTACTAGGCTAATAATTTGCCTAGGGGGGCCGGGATGTCTAAATGACCCTCGGCCTACCCTATCATGAAACACAGCCACACCAAATTTCACCACTCACCTTCCACATCACTACACATCACACCAATACACTCAAGCATTACACCACACTTCCAACTAGAGCACAACAGTTTACGCAAAAAAAGGGACGGACAACTCCAGCCGGACACACTTCGCTTTTTGCTCCCGTACGAGTCGCTTTTGCGCATACGCTTTTCGCAGCATCGCTTTGCTTTTTTCTCTTCCTCCCACGTACATCAACGTCCGCTGATTCCGCCGCCGAGTGAGATATCCGAGCAATTTATAACGTTTAAAAAAAAATATATATATATATACATTCTGAAATAAAATAAATACATTTACGAAATTTACAATTTCAAAAAAAAACCTGTGCTGTGCGTTATTTGTTACAACAAAAAACTAACAAGTGAGTTTCGGAAATAAAGGTGAGTTCGCTACTTAAAGAAACAATCATGTATTATTAACTACGTTAAAAGATAATAGAGTGAAATTAAAAGTAATAATTGATTGTAATGCGGAAAAGTGAGCGAAAAAGTTAAGAAAAATGGATAGCAAACTGTGCGTTGTTTATTTTCTGCCATCTAAATATATTAAAATTTGTTTTTGTTAATATACTTGCACATGATTTAATTAGCAATATAAAACCTCTTACCTCTGATGCTGCAAACGCAAAGGAGGCGGCAGACTTCAAGCGACATCTGTCAAAAAATAGCAAAAATCGGCCATTTTTAGCATTGTTGCCTACTCAAATTCAGCTAAATGCACGAAATTCAAACTTGCATTAACATGGGTCACATGCGCAAGTAAATGTAAATTAAGCCCGCTAATGAATATTAGCGCTGTCTTCTGTCAGGGCTAATAGACTGGCTGACTTCTTACCAAAAATTTCGGTCAATGAACTAATTGAAATTTTCAGAGCCTCTTTCCAAATTATACTATATCTGCACTCCAAAAAATATTTGGATTGAGTCAATACTTCCTTTAGTGCCAATATTTAAAGATTTTCGAATTTATGGTTGACTTTGTACCACATATGTATATCGACCAATATGAGAATTCGAGTTATCTTAATAAAATTGTGTGAGCGTGTTTTCAATTAACTGTGCATATTTGTCCGTAATATTGCTAATTTGCATTAGCGCGCTTAATTTACATTTACTTGCGCATTTGACCCATGTTAATGCAAATTTGTAATGCACAAGAATTTCGTTCATTTAGCTGAATTTACCAAATTTGTGTAGGCAACACTGCTCAAAAATGACCGATTTTTGCTATTTTTTGACAGATGACGCTTGAAGTCTGCCGCCTAATTTGCGTTTGCAGCATTAGAGGTAAGCAGTTTTATATTGCTAATTAAGTATATTGGCAAAAACAAATTTGAATATTTTTAGATAGCAGAAAATAAACAACGCACAGTTTGCTATCCATTTTTCCAATATTCTTTACTTTTTCGCGCACTTTTTTCGCATTACAATCAATTATTGCTTAAAAAAACCAAAATTTCTATTTCACTTTTTTTTTTAAATAATGTAAATAAACAAATTTCACAATCAGCTGTCTAAATGCACAAGTCTGCCGTGTGTCACCATAAAATTTAATGCGCATTAGCGTTGCTTAATGCGTATTAATTTTGATTGTCTGTCAGGGCTATAAGCTTCGGATGCAAATTTGCTCTAGCTTCTTATAACTTGAAAATTTTGAAACATCCTAAACAACATAAGGAAAGATATCTTATCAGAATTAACTGAACGTACATATTGGTAATACTATAGTTTATTTCCAAAATATGTGAAATTGGCTCTCGATTTCCCCCTACTCCAATATACTTCGTTATTCCAACAAAACATTTGCTGAACATTAGGGCAAGTCTAAGAGTTATTTATTTATAAAACAGCCCGAAAATGTGTTGCAATATGCTGATCAATACCAAGGGTTAATGCAACAAGCCTTGAGATTACTCTGCGCCTAATATTCCCTGTATAGTGATTTACGTCTTTCTAGCTGACTTTATACCGTTTAAGTTGGGCAAACTGTATGTGATATTTTAATGAAGTTAAGGGGTTAGGTACAGAATTTTCCAAAAATCTATTTATTTAATTTTATTTTTTTATGTTCATTTATTTAACAATAACACATATACAAATTTTATATCCTTCCAGTGTATGTTTTCAAAGTTACACTCAAATTTGAAAAGACTTTTCAGAGTGATTGGAAGTGCACTCCAAACTTTTAACGCGTTTTTCTCCAAATGGGGGTTTCAAAGTCGGTGACCAATATTACTCGAAAACGGCTAAACCGATTAGTCAAAAAAATTTAAAACGAGTTTCCTAGATATATTTTTTGGTAACTAATCGAAGATTTTTTCTCACCGATAAATATATTTTTTTTTAACAATTTAAGGCCAAGTTTTTGTTCAAAAATCGATTTTTTTTGAAACCACGAAGGAATAATGTTCGATTAATTAAAAGATTTAACATTACTTTAAAGAAATATGATTGCTTTTTAATTTCAGAGTATTCAGTTCAGAGATATAGTGGTCACCGCAAAACGTCTTTTTTGAGAGGAGCTCACAGGGATCAGCTGTAGTTCTATTCCACATAAATATTTTTTGCTAATATTAAGTCTTAAAACACAGACACCATAATATGTATGTGTATAAATTTTTGGATCAATAAATTTAAAAGTTTTCTCAGAAAGTATTCTGAAGAATTAGCTTTTTTGGCCTTCTAACTGCATATAATCCCTTAAAATGGCAAGATTTCTTAAAAATTATAAAATTATTCTAATGTTTTTGCATATTAATAGAACTTATATTATAATATATTAATATGTTATTTAATTTAGCCCATTCGGTAAAGTTTATATCATGTATGTATATTTCATTTGAAGATGACTTTAACATTATTCATAACTAAGCCACAAATTAGGGTGCAAAACTGTAATTTGGTACACCAAATCGTAGTAATACGAGTAAGAAGCATCTATGCTAAATTTATATGTGCGTTAGAATTTCCTATCTTTATCGATTGTCCAGTGATAATTTCATGACATGAGGTTAGAAAGGACAAAAACTTTCTTTACAATATTGTGACTGGTGACAAAACGTGGTGTTTTCAATATGATCCCTAAACGAAACGCCAGAGTGCTGAATGGAAGGCACCGGATGAGCCGAAACCCAAAAAAATCGCGCATGGAGAAGTCAAAAGTAAAGACAATGCTGATTTGTTTGTATGATTCCAAGAGTAATGTCCACATAGAATTTGTTCCACCCAGCCAAACGTTAATGCGGTATTCTACCTTAGAGTTTTAAAGCGTTTGGTGCGCCGTATTCGACGTGTTCAACCCGAATATCACCGTGCGACTTCTTTTTCGGAAAAATGCATTTGCCCAAGAAAGAAAAGCGTTATGCAGACGTAGAGGCCATTCAAAAGGCATGCACCGGAATACTGGCGGCTTTTGAACTGTGCAAAAAGCTGTATTGAAGCAGAAGGAGACTATTTTGCATAAAATAAATTGATTTTGCCGAGAAAACCATTTGTTCTGTTTTTCCATGTTTACTTTGGAACAAAGCTTTTAGTTCTAATTATTTTTTCAAATTAAATAGGTTTTATGCAAATAATTTAGTACAGTTTAACTTTTTTTTTTCATTTTAAAGTGAAAAGATCCAGATCTCAACTTTTTGGAAATAGGCGAGGGTATCAGAAACACACCGTGATGGAAAATCAACATAATTTAAGAACTTCTCAAGTACGCGCGCGGGAGTCGAGTATCGAACTGCGTTCGCTCTTTTACTGAAAAACATTGGAGAACCTCTCAAGCAAGGCAAAATATCGGAAATATAAAAGCTTGCAGTAGGCAGTCAAGCTCTGAGCGTTCCCAACGCCTTCATGATCAGAGAGAAAGACAACGGACGTCAACAACTAGAGGTCATAACCAAGTTTTAGCTAATACATAGTAACAGTTTGGCTTTCAGATAAGATCCACAGCTTGATTATGCTCAACAGCCTTCCGTAGTTACAATAGCTTTTTTCAAATGATTATTGGCGCTAAAGAAATAAGGGGGGATACCTACTTTTACAATAGTGGGGCAAGTGTTTCATCTAATAGGTAGCCTTCTACCATCATCAGGTCAAAGTCCACAATACTTGCAAATCTATTTCACAACATAGCTCCAATGCTAAGAATTGATTTGATTCACGAACTAAAAACTGCACTAAATAGCAACAATGTATACATAAGATATTAAAAAAAACAACTTTTTACTGACCCCACACATACTTTCTCGTTTTTGCGTGGGGTCATTAAAAATGAGTAAAATGAAGGAAATTCGAACATGAAAGTATATTTTTTGGTATTATTATTATTATTTTTTAATATTTGTAAAAAGGCCTTTACTGTATAATTTACTTTCTCTGCTTCTGAAAAAAGATCTGAAGAGTTACGATCCAAGTTTTTTTTTTAAATATCCTATGTATACATTGTTGCTATTTAGTTCAGTTTTTAGTAAAGCAACAAAAATGCCAATGTCGATATTTTTTGCTGACCTAGAGCCATCAGCAAACAACAAAAGTGCATTCGACATTAATCGCTTATGTAATGCAGTAGTCAAAATTGAGCCTCCTCGAAAATTTAATGACTTAGTTCAGTGCCATCGTTGTCAGGAGTTTGGACATACTAAACGCTATTGTAAAAAGCCATTCAGGTGTGTGAAATGCGGTCTAGACCATTCCACCGCTCAATGCGAAAAAGACGTCGGTACTCCACCAAAATGTGTACACTGCTTGCAAAATCATACTGCCAATTACAAGGGTTGTCAAGTCTATCAGGCACTTGTATGCAAAAGAGATCCAACTAAGTCGACTAATAATAATCCAAGGCCTAAAGTCGGTACTAGTTTAAATACCGAGCAACTACTTTACAACAACTTAAGCTACGCAGATATCACAAGAGGACAACAAAGCACTGCTGCATGCAGTCACAACAATTTAGAAAAGCTAGAAGCTCTGATCTCTAAACAAATTGAGCTGACCTCAGCGCTATTAACCATGATGTCTTCCCTTGTTGCAAAATTATGCAATTTAGTCTAAAGATGGCTATCTGGAACGCCAATGGACTAAGTAATCATAGATTAGAAGTCGAACATTTCATTGTAACTAAAAACATAGATATACTTATGATATCCGAAACTCATTTCACTATCAAGTCTTTTTTTTAAATTAATGGTTACGACCTTATTACTTGCAACCATCCTGATGGTAAGGCACATGGTGGATCTGCTATTATTGTCAAGTCCGCTTTAAAATATAAGATACTAGAACCAATCTCGTTGCCTTCAGTCCAAGCAGCCTCTATTGAAATCACAAGCGTTAATGGAGGAATCGCCATAACCGCACTTTATCTACCTCCGCGTTTCAAAATAGATAAAAAGTCATTTATTACGTTTTTCAACAAACTGGGCAGTCAATTTCTGGCTGGTGGTGATTTCAATGCCAAACATACATGGTGGGGATCTCGTCTTACTAATCCGAAAGGACGCGAACTATACAAATGTATAACAGAAAAAAATCTTAACGTTCTTTCTACCGGCAGGCCCACTTACTGGCCCACTGATCCTGACAAGATACCTGATTTAATCGATTTTGCTGTCCACTTAGGAATTGATTCCAATCTCCTCGAAATAATCAATGATGACGATCTTAGCTCAGATCATTCTGCTTGATAATTCGGGTGGTGGAGCACGGTGCTCGCTCGTTCCAAAGATGTGGTTGGCCGTGGGGAAACGGTCGGCGCAATTTATTCCACAGAAATATTAAATAAAACAAAGGGTTTCATATAATAAATGTATTTAAATATAACAAATTGGAACAACACTTACCACGTCTGTATAGCTGAGCGGTCGCAAAAGGAGAGAGCGCGCGCAACTTTTTTTAGTTAGAGTTTAGTTGCGCGCTAATAAAAACTCCGAAAAAACTTCGAAAAGAAAGAAAGAAAAGATTACTCTGCTGATACAGACGTGGCAAAGAAATTGAGCGGGGGCGGCGTCAACATTCTCCCCGCCTTGCAGTATTACTGCAAAGGCAGTTTACAATAAATTTCTTAAAACTAACTTAACTAACTGGGTCCTGCACTTCCTCTTCCACGTCTTCTCTGCAGATGGGGTGGCCGACGAGACGAATCGAGACTGGTTCGGTCCGGGAAATGCCGCTGAGATGAATCGAACCTCAGTCGGTCATTGCCATGCCGCCATTTTGCATAGAAGTCACCACCTTCCGAGGTCGTCGAGACGACTCGAGTCTAACTCGATCCTTGGTAGGTGGTGAATGTGAGAGGCGTTGGCAGCCAGTGCACTTTATTGTGCCGATGTTATGCGACACCGGATATTATATATCCCAGTGTCGTATTTTGGGCGATGAGTTGGCCCATTGACGCTGGTTGTAACCCTGGCAATATGAGCCGGGAGTACACGTCCGCTCCCAAGATTACTTCTACTGGCGCTGCTCTGTGGAACTCATTATCTGCCAGTCTTAAGTTGCGAAATTGTTGAAATAAATTCTCTTCCAGAGACCTTACTGGCGTTGGTGGTAACGGGCGACGTTGTATTTGGGCACTCACGGAGACTTCTGTTTCTCCACCCTGGTTGTCCCGAAACATGAGTTCGCACACTCGGCTGTCTCCTCGTGCATGCGTATGCAGTCGCAATCGTGCAATTGTGGAGGCGAGGATAACCGTGGCTGGACTAACTGGGCTAATCATGGCCCGCACTGTTACGAACCTCGTTGCGGTTCGAACGCTTATTAAGGCGGTTGGTGATAGCGCAAGTCTTTGCTGCCAAGGTTGTGTTGCATGCCTGTTCTTTATGATACGGCGTGCATCGGCTTGACGACGAACGTCTCGTCTACGCCTTCGCTTCGGATGGGGTGGCCGACCAGACGAATCGAGTCTGGTTCGGTCCGGACAATGTCGCTGAGACGAATCGAGTCTCAGTCGATCGTTGCCATGCCGCCAATCCGAAATGAAGTTACCAGCATGCCGAAGTCGGCGAGACGACTCGAGTCTGGCTCGATCTTGGGCGTGTGGTATGCGGGAGAGGCATCGTTGGTCAGAGCTTTGCGGATGCTTGACTGTTGACGTCGGTGGACATGGTTGATTGGGCTCCGAATACGTCGGGCCGATTGCCAATGAATTCTCCTCCATTTCCTCTGCCTCGACTTGCTGTGCCCATGTCAATTCAATGACATCGTCGTCTTGTTCTTCGGCATCTGACCCGAGGCCATGAAGCATCGTGTGGTGTGGGTTGCCGCAACGTTTGCTGCGTATTACGCTGTCGCATTCATTCTTTGAATGGCTCCACGCGAGGCAGTTGCTGCAATATCTGTTCATCAATGTGGTCCTCAGCCTATCTTCTGGGGACATCTGACGGAACTTTGGACACCAGCGGAGTAGATGGCTATCTACGCATAGGGGGCAGTTGATTGTTGACATTTTAAATAATTTTCTAACGAAAATAAAGATTATTAACGTGAGAGTTTATAATATGAAATTAACATTGATTGGGTACAATGACAATCTTTGTGATAGGCCGACAAATTAAACCGCGTTGAGTTTGGATGTCCACCACCCGAACTCGTTGATCCAACCCTGGATATACTTTGATGATGCTGCCTAATCTCCTTTCATTTGGAGGTACATTTTCATCACGAACTGCCACCAGGTCGTTGACTTGGACGTTCTGTTGGGAATGTTTCCATTTCTTTCGTTTCTGCAGTTCCTTTAAGTATTTGGTCTTCCATCTCTGACAAAAGTGCTGACTTAAGTCCTTTAAATTTTCACATTGGTTTACGAATGATAGCGGTCTGTCGGTTATTTCTTGTTCTGCCAATTCATTTCTATTCCGCTGATTGCTATTGTGTTGTTGCTGCTGATGATGTTTGCGTTGTTGTTGTTGTTTAGGTAAAAAATTTGTAATTTTTACACTACAAAAATGATTTTGTGTTTGTTGTTGAGATATTGTTGAATTTATTTTTGTTTCTTCGGAGGGAACGGAACCTGTTGTAATCCAACCGAACACCGTACGTTGTGCTACGAGGGATCCGAAGATTTTCGATTTTACCCCGTTCAGTATAATTTTCGGGTAAAGATCTGCTCCGATCAACAAGTCAACCTTTTGACTCGTATAGAAATTTTTATCCGCTAAGGAGATAGTGGGTAACCTTTTAACAATCGAAGGGTTTATTGATCTGGATGGAAGCAGTCCAGTCAATTTTGGCAGTAATGCCTCCGCTTCTAGTCTTAAACTTTTGTTACGGGGCGAGCCAATTGTAATCGAGCATACCGATTGAACTCGTCCTGATACGGTATTATTCAATCCTCAAACTCGCGCGCTGATATTTTTGCTTGCCAGATGTAAGCGTTTTTGCAGACTATTGCTTACGAAGGTGGCTTCAGATCCTGAATCAATCAGGGCTCTGACAGTGAAGGTGCTCTCGTTGTGACATACGGTCACCATGGCTGTATCTAAGAGCATGCTTCGACTGGTAGGCACATTTGAAATATTGGCCTTAATAGAGGCCACATGAGATTTAGTAGAAATCTCAGTAGGGTTTGTGCTGTCGGACATCTGAGCTATTTCCTCACTCTGATCCCGGTGAATCATAAAGTGATGTCTCTGTTTACATTTATTACAATTAAACAGACTTTTACAAATTTTTACTTCATGTGAGTCTGATAAACAGTTTAGGCAGACGTGGAGTTTTCTGACAGCATTTAACCGTGCGTTAGGCTGCATCTCAATGAATCTTTGACAAGTTTTCAAAATGTGCGATTGAGATGAGCACAGTTTACATTTGATATTATTTGTCTTGGCGTGATGGGAATTGATGGGTTTGGATTCAATCCTTGACTGCAAGGTTGGTATCCGACCTTCACCATCAGCCGATTTAATCTTGGGTTGAGTACCCAAATCGCCTTTGAGGTTTGATACTCTCTCAAGCGTTTTAACCCGTTTGGTTAGAAATTTGTCTAAGTCAACCCATTTTGAGATCTCTGAATCCGAATCCAGAGATTGTTCCCAAAGCGACAGTGTATAATCCGGGAGTCGGATAGAACACAAATACGTAAATAAGGCATCCCAACTATCTACATTGATGCCATGTATTTGTAAAGCTGAAATGAAGCTATTAATCTCCCGCTGTAAATTTCTGAGTTCGGTCTCAGATTCTGTAGAGATGTGCGGAAGCTTGAATAGTAAATTTAACTGTGTATTGACAAGCACTCGCTTGTTTTCATACCTACACAACAAATTGTTCCAAGCCAATGCGAATCCGTCATTCGTCAATGGCGCTTTCGAAACGATATCTTTTGCCTCACCTCGCGTTTTTTGATTTAGATGGAATAACTTCTCCACTGGAGAGAGCCTTGGGTTATTCCCATAAATGGCGGCAAATAAATCCCTAAAAGAGGGCCATTGTAAAACATCGCCATGAAATATTTCGGTATCACATGGCGGTAAGTTGATGGAATACCTCACGGGTTCTACCGTTTGTTGTAACCGTTCAGGTTGAATCACCGTAGAATTCGAAGTAGGGCTTTGGTTGAAAGCCGTGAGGTTGTGCATGTGTTCGCCCATCAAGGCCGCGCAACACACATACGCGTGGTAACAGCTTGAATATTTAAGCTTAATGTCATCAATTGAGCTTGTGTCAAAAGGATCCACCTTTGGCAAACACAACTTGTATTCTGACTTTACCTCTGCCCACAGAGATTTCAGTTCAGTTAGTTGTACTTCCAGAGAGTAGGCACTTTGGTTGTTTGCTGTTGGAGTGCTCTGATGGCTTCCATTGTGTTCAAAAATTGAACCGGAACTGCAAAAAGTTGCACAAAATCGGATCTAAAGCTTTGAAATTAAAATTTAAAAAATATTTGCAATTATGTTGCAAAAAGTTCAAAAGTTATAGAACCAATCACGGACAAACTACAAATTAGTAGTGCGTTGTTTCTTAGTGAAGCGTGAATATTCGAAGGCACAAAAAAAAATTAATAAATTTAAAACTGTTTTCGCAAAGTATTTTTTTCGAATATAATTACAATGTGCTTGCTGGGTAATCGGCCCAATGCACTTGTACTTGCACTTGAAAATTTAGTGAAGTATTTCCTCAAAATATTTTTCCAAAATTTAATTTGAATGTGCTTGCTGGGTAATCGGCCCAATGCACTAGCACGCCTAGTCTTCGAATATGTACACAAACAAAATTGCTTTGTGCTTAATTGCTTTATTAAAATCCAAATACAAATACAGGTAAAAATTCGCAAGCACTTCACTTTCACTTTTGTTCACTGGGTTATTTAATTTAACACTACACTATTTGTTTGTTGCTGTCCTTCTGGGATGGCTGCTGTGCTGCTTTGCCTTTGCTGCTGTGCCTTTGCTGCTCTCCCTTTGCTGCTTGGCCTGTGCTGCTTCTCTTTGCTGCTTTGCCTTCGCTGCTTGGTCTTTGGGTCTTCGCCTTTGCTCCTCTGACTTTGCAGTTTGCCTGTGCTGCTTGGCTTTCTCGCTGTCGCTCACTTCACTTTTTCTAATTTCTCACTTCACTTGTTTTAATTTTGTGTGTGGTTTTTTTTTTTTTTTTTTTTTTGCACTCGCGAAACTGCAGCTGCGCTATTGCTGCTTGCCTTTATTGCTATTCGAGCAATATATGGAAAGGCAGAGTTGAGCGACTAGCCTCAAATTAACCACAAGGAAAAAAAAACAAAAAACCGAGAGAGATTGTAGGTTTGTGCGTCCAAGAAATTTATAATTTTATTCGGATAACAGTGTGTATGGTTTGTTTTGTAAAGTGAAATAGTGCATTTGCCAGGTGTATTTGTTGTTGTACTTAAATGAAGTACAATACTACCTGCAATCTTGTGCTTTGATTTTGTGGGTAGAGTGCCAAAAATAAGTTTTGGTCTCCACTTCACACAGCACAATTGGTTTTGTACATAAATGATGCACAAATTAACCAATCTATTGCCTTTTAGCTTGCAGAGCACAAATCCAAAATATGTTTGGCTGTAACTTGCGTGTTGCTAAATTGGGCAAATTATGCACTTTCACTTTAATAAAAAATCGACTTGTTACCTGTTATCCGGCTCGAAGGACCAATGATAATTCGGGTGGTGGAGCACGGTGCTCGCTCGTTCCAAAGATGTGGTTGGCCGTGGGGAAACGGTCGGCGCAATTTATTCCACAGAAATATTAAATAAAACAAAGGGTTTCATATAATAAATGTATTTAAATATAACAAATTGGAACAACACTTACCACGTCTGTATAGCTGAGCGGTCGCAAAAGGAGAGAGCGCGCGCAACTTTTTTTTAGTTAGAGTTTAGTTGCGCGCTAATAAAAACTCCGAAAAAACTTCGAAAAGAAAGAAAGAAAAGATTACAGACGTGGCAAAGAAATTGAGCGGGGGCGGCGTCAACACTGCTCTCATTATTAATTTTAATTCGCCTGCTTTAGTCACTGCTCAGAAGCAGCGTATATTAAAAAAGAGATCTGACATAAAACTTTTTCAAGCCCGACTTGAGTCCAATATTAATCTCAACATGGAGATTAACTCAACAAGAGATTTAGATGATGCTGTGGAAATATTTACCAACAAAATACACGAAGCCACCTTTTTAACGTCAACGAACAGTTGTAAAAAACCTTGTCGAACACAAAGAAATAGGCAACCATATTCTGATGAAGTCTCTAAATTGGTTAAACACAAGAGGCGACTTCGAAGGATTTGGCACAACAGCAGGAATCCAAATGACAAAACAGCCCTTAACAAAGCAACCAAGGAGCTTAAAACTAAGTTGGCTGAACTTAAAGAAGAATCGATAGGAGAATACCTCAAAAATGTTGATCCAAACAAGGACGGGGACTATAGTATATGGAAGGCCACCAAATACCTAAAACGGCCCACCGTAAGACAGGTTCCGGTAAAAGATGCCAACAATTCTTGGTGTAGATCAAACACAAGCAAAGCTCATGCTTTTGCCAACCATCTTATTTGAGCCATTTAACTTCAACAGTACCAGCCAACGCCGGGACGTTGAAGAATACATCGACAGTCCATGCCCAATGGATAAACCTCTAACAAGCGTAAGACTCTCAGAAGTTCAGTCGGAAATTTCGCGGATAAAAGATTCAAAGTCTCCAGGTCACGACAATATCGACGCATGGACAATCAAAAATCTTCCCAAGAAATGCCTGTTATTTCTAGTGTTGCTTTTTAACTGTAGCTTCAGGCTAAGTCATTTCCCTACGCAGTGGAAATGTGCTGAAATAACTATGATACCAAAGCCAAACAAGCCGGAAAATGAGTTATCTTCATATAGACCAATAAGCCTACTGACAATATTCTCGAAAATACTCGAAAGAATATTTCTTCGAAGACTACTGCCAGAGCTGGAAAGACAATCGATCATCCCAGATCATTAATTTGGTTTCAGAGAAATGCACGGAACACCGGAACAATGCCATCGTATTGTGAAATCTATACTTTGTAGTCTGGAAGAGAAGAAGTATTGTTGTGCGATTTTCCTAGACATTCAGCAGGCATTTGACAGAGTCTGGCACTCAGGCCTACTGTACAAAATTAAAAAGATACTACCTACCCCGCTGTATCTCTTCCTCAGGTCCTATCTGAGTTTCAGGCATTTCTACGTTAAAATTCAAGACGAAATCTCGGATATACACGAGATAAAAGCAGGAGTCCCCCAAGGTAGTGTTCTGGGACCAACGCTCTACACAGTTTTTACCGCAGACATGCCAATACTAGAAGACGATAAATTAATAGTTGCCACCTACGCAGACGACACTGCTATACTTTCATCCTCCTACTCGGCTAGTGAAGCTGCTGAAACCGCACAAGCACAGCTAGATCAATTGCAATCCTGGCTTAGAAACTGGAACATCTCGGTAAACGCCTCAAAATCTGCTCAAATCACCTTCACATTGAGAAAAGAAGAGTGCCCCAGCGTAAATCTTAATGGAGTCATAATTCCTAAATCCAATAGTGTAAGATACCTCGGATTACATTTGGATAAAAGACTTACTTGGCGTGAACATATCAGAGCCAAGAGAACACAGCTCAAAATTAAAACAAGAAGGTTAAACCTAATAAAACGTCTGGCAAGCTTTCACAGCAACTGCCACATTAATACAATCATAAACATCTTTAAAGCCATTTTTTTGCCAAAGCTAGATTACGGCCTAGCTATATACGGACGTACTGCTAAAGCAAATCTAAACAAACTAAAAGGAACATACCATGCGGCAGCTCGCTATTGCATAGGAGCATTTACGTCCACGCCTATCACTAACATACTTACAGAAGCTGGTTTACCCAGCTTAGAGCAACGAATTGAAGAAGTCACAGCGAAGCTATACTACAAAATAATCAACGTGATGGAACGACCTCACTTCTACAACTTCAAAAAAATACAAAAACAAACTAATAACAAGTCTCCAACTGCCATCCAAAACAAACAAAGGAATTACACTACAACAAAAACTATTATACGCACCCGAAAACCCCCCGTGGAGTTTCAGTAAAACAAGTATAATTAAAAATCTAACCTACAAAAAAAAAGACAACACAAGTGCAACAGTTTACATCCAGTTATTCCTCGAAATACAAAATGAATATAAAAACTGGAAATTTCACTACACCGACGGAGCAAAAACAAACACAGGAGTCAGTTATGCAATAATAGACAATAACCACCAAACTCTACGACTCTCAAGACTCGAGGAATATTGCTCCATATTCACAGCGGAATCGGAAGCCATATTATCCGCCATAAAAATATTTAAAACCAAAAAGGGCAAACACATTATCTGCACAGACTCGCTGTCCACCATTCAAGCAATATGCAACACCCTACACCGCAACAATACAATAGCAGAAATCCGCGATTTGCTTATCCAATTCCAAAACAAAATAAAAATAATGTGGGTTCCCGGACATATAGGAATCAAAGGCAACGAAGAAGCCGACAAAGCAGTGCGTTTCGCAATACGTGCACCAATTCAAGAACAACAAACCACAACAAAATCCGACATAAATCGATTCTTTAAGCACCATTTACAGAACAAACGTTTAGAAGCATGGGAAAGCTACACACACCATTACAAACAATTTAACACCATAGGAAAACCAACCTTATTCCCCAACGACTGCAAAAGGATATACGTACAGAAATTCACTCGCCTGAGACTCGGACACACTCTGCTTACACACCAACACTTAATGCAGAAAACTAGTGCGCCCCTATGCAAGCTGTGTAATCTGGAAACAATATCCATACAACATATAACCGAAGAATGCCACAAAATAAAACAAGTACAAGAACAGCTGAACTTACCCGTAATCCCAGAACTACTAAAAATATTTACAAAACAAAATGTATATACATAGTTTAATGAATATCTTAAGACTTAGCAACATTCTGTACGATGTTTGAAATATACGTAATTAAATCATACATCTAACATACCACCGGTCGATGGCGCTTTCTGTGCTAGCACCTTAGTATTAAGTTTATTTTTGTAATTTACTTACTAAATAAACTGACAATAATAATAATAATAAAAAAAAATACTTTTAATTTCACTCTATTATCTTTTAACGTAGTTAATAATAAATGATTTCTATTAATAATTTATCTTATTCATTTTTATTTTACCTTTTTTTTTAATAATAAACAAATCAGCTGTCGAAAGCACAAGTCTGCCGTCTGTCATCATAAAATTGCAATGCGCATTTGCGTTGCTTAAGGGGTATTAATTTTGCTCGTCTGTCAGGGCTATATCATAAGCAAAACTCCCGTTGGAAAGCCCAAAAGTCCATGAAGCCACCAACTGACTCCAACATGCCTATACGAGACTTGGGTGGAAATTGGTCTCGAAGAGACGAGGAAATGGCAAATTGTTTTGCAAATCACCTACAAAAGGTATTTCAACCCAATTTGGCAAAGAACAAATTTAAGCTGTCAATCTTACCCAACACAACTAAAGAGTCGCCCAAGTCTTTTAAGACTTTACCTTCTGAAATTATTCGAATCACACAAAGAATTTAATCCAAAAAAGTAGCCGGGACATGATAATATTTCCCCAAAAATGCTAATTGAGTTACCAATTATTGCTATAGAGGTGCTCTCTTTGCTCTTCAATGCAATTCTTAGCTTCGGATACTATCCAATTTCATGGAAAAAGTCGCAGATTATCTTAATAGATAAACCTGGGAAAGACTTAACACAGCCGTCTTCATACAGACCAATCAGTCTTCTACCCTGTCTTTATAAAATATTTGAAAAAGTATTACTATTATTTTACCTTTAGAGTTGTATAAAACAATGGAGTCTTATTTAAATAATAGACAATTTTTGATGAAAGTAGGAGATTTAATATCGAATGAAAGACAGATAAGGGTTGGTGTACCATAGGGCAGCGTTTTGGGCCCAACTTTATACATCATATATACAGCTGATCTTCCAACTGCTAACAATGTATTAACTTCAACTTTTGTGGATGACACAGCTCTAGTGAGCCGTAACCACTGCCACATCCTGACATCAAGAATATTAGCGGAGCAATTAAGTTCTGTCGAAGAATGGCTAGCGTATAAATGTGAATGAACAGAAGCTTTGACCAAAAATGTTTTTGGCAGTAAAAATAAACAATATTTTAGTACCCCCAAGTGAACGAAGTAACATATCCTGGTATTCACTTAGATAGAGGGCTCACGTGGAGAACATATACATATCTCTAGTAAAATAACATGTATGTATGAAGATTAGAGCTGCAAATTTAAATTGGCTTTTAAATAAAAACTCTAAACTTAGCTTAGACAATAAAGTGCTTTTATATAATGCAGTCATAAAGCCGATTTGGATGTATGGCATTCAGCTGTGGGGTACGACCTGAGCAACTAATATTGATATAATACAAAGGTTCCAATCGAGAATGCTTATAACAATTACGTGTTCACCGTGGTACGTGCCTAACGAAAATATCCATAAAAACCTTGGTATTCCTATGTGTTTAAATGAGTTAAGCCTTCCCCACTCTTCCTGGAAAAAACTGACGCACCCTACCAAGACAGCTTAATACACCACAGCCGATGACACGATAACACAACACCAACTCAACTCACCACACCTGTACACCAACCCACTCAACAAAAAGGATGGACAACGGGATGTCATATTCATAAGTTATACATCGTTATACGCATCCGTGCTTACATTCCCTATCAACATTCCATTTTAACCAGTGTGCATTTTTATTAAATAATTGTTAAAGTGGTTAATACTTCTGTCTGCAATTTTGGGCAGTAAATTAAACACTATGGTAAAGAAAGAAGTAGAATATAGCAGAATTAAAATATATCTAAACTCCGAGATCACCCAAACCCTTTGGCTAATGCTTTGGTGCATTCCTGAGATCAAACACGGTTTAAAAGAAGAGACATGCCTGCGTATTAAAGAGCAACGTATCACCAAAACAACTCAATCACTTGCTTGAGCCTGTCTAGTCTTTAAATAGATTTACAATTTTATAACTTATTGTTAGGCTTAAAAAAAGGCTGAAAAACCTCTACCAATGGATTTGGCAGTAGGTTATTCTTAGAGGATTAAAGTACCACCGTCCGGCTTACGATGCTTCCTCCTACTATAAACAGAAGCATTTTGTGCTACTGGCACTTATCCTATAACGCCCTTCTACAACACTCTTATTGCTTAAGAAGCGAAGTTTCATCAGCATATCTTATTTTTTATTCAAGTTACAGACGGAAGGATTTATAGATGGTTTACTCAAGTTACAGCTTGCACAACGAAACTCACCGCAGCCGTATGTAAATTTGAATTTATAATTGATATTTTTTGCCTATGTGATATTCTATTTCTAACTCATTCACTCAGCGTGATTCTTCAGAAGGAATCGATCGATCTGGCAACGGCATCAATGATAGATACGCTGATTGTAACGTTCCGAAATCGAAGACAAAAAGCTTAGGAACATTTTCAAGTAAATCAAGTAAAAATTATTTTTATACTTCTTTTTTTTTGTAATTATAATTTAAAAATACCTACATAATGTCTTCAGATTCATCTTATTTTCAATAAAATTTTTAAAATTTATTTCTTGTGCATAGACCGACAAGCAAAATAAGCAAGTTCTTACACGGCACATACAAATGTACATATACATTATTATTTCTTTGACACATCCGTCTGTATACCATATACATACATATGTACAAACATTCATAATAACAAGTGTCGGACGCATCTTTCGCATCTCCGTTGTTACGGACAACCAATGGCCGAAACTTACGCAAAAAGTCAATAGCGGTATTCTCCTGCTCTTGAAAAATCCTTGCACGGTGCATGAATTGCAGATATTTCCTCTTAGTGCACCTGCACAACAACAATCACACGCAGAAAATTATTTGCAATGGCTGTGAAATATGTCAGACCAAAACCCATGTTTATTCTCGTGCAATGACACGTGAAAAAATACTTGCAACCCTGTGCTAGCTGTCATTTGACTTAAATACATATTTTGACGTTAAGTTGTTGAGGAAGGTAAATTTTAAATAGATTTTTTAATTTTTATTTAAATTGTTAAGATTTGTTACAGGTTTTTTGTTAAAAATTAATGCAGAAGATGCCTCAATTCACAATAGCCAAGCACAATAGTCATTTACAATAAATTGACCGAATCAGCTGTTCATATATCACTAGATTCTGCAATGGGTGCTCTCGTGCCCTTGTATATTTCGGTACAGGATTTTTGCAATCTGAAATCTTACAGGAGCACGAGAATCTTCTAAATGTGTCGAGAATATTTTAAATCGACGTGAACTATGTTGCCGGTTTCTGTGCTTTTCGGGTTTGCGAGGTTGACACTTTTCCTTCCAGAGGAATATCAGAAAGTTGTTCAATTTATGATTTTTAGCTTTTGCCATTGCCACGAAGACGCTCGGGAAGATGTTACGGCGTCGGTTTGTATGGATGAAGCGAGGTCGTTTGTTGAATGTTCGGCTGGGTTTAGGAATGAAAATGTTTTTATGGTAAAATTTGCTACCTTTAGGCTTCGCCAATTTGACTGCCATATTGAATTGTGATGTTAATGCTATTTGAGACGATTATTGCTTTTGTAGAATAATGTTTCAATACATTATTTGTTCGGCAATGTATACAAATACATATATGTACACTAGGCCGGGTCGATTTGTGGGAAGGCAAAAAAATCGCCCATTGCTCTATGAAAATCATATGCTAGGGATCAAAAGAAGAAACTTTACCGAAGGAACCATACCTCTGAAACGAATTCTGATGTACCCCAATTTGGGTCGAACTTTTGGGTGGGGGCAAATTTAGAAATAGAATTGAAATTACCATTTCATCCTTATTACCTCTGAAAGTGAGGAAAACTAAAGCAATAACCACTATGGTATTTCAAAAATATTTGGAATTAAAAA